>NW_024352570.1:0-69623 GCF_902729225.1 Pteropus medius
AAAAAAAAAAAGCGCCTTCTTTACAACAGGCTAAAGAGAGATCTTTATATAATAAATCTTCTTTCTGGAAAAAAAGCTGAATACACTTTCATTAATGCCCAGGCAGAGAAATAGTCCATTACGCATCATCACCAACCAATATGACAAGGCATCTCAGAAAGAAAGAGAAAAATCTCCGGAAAATAAGCTTATAGACATAGAGATATGCAAATTAAAAGACAGAGAATTTAAGATGGTATTTTTGAAAAAACTCAATGAGATCCGAAACTACTCAAATCAACAATTTCAGGAATAGAAAAAACAACTAGATGAGAGGAGCAAGGATATTGAAACCCTCAAAAAGAAACAAATAGAACTTCTGGAGATGAAGAACACACTGCAAGAGTTGAAAAATGAAACAGCAAGCTTGGGAAATATTTTTATTTTATTTTATTTTAGTATTTATTTCTTTCTTTCTTTTTTTTTTTTTAGGCAAGGCAACCCTTGGTTGACCTCACAGATTGGAAGGAACTTGTCAGCTTACAATTCCTGATTTTTTATTTTTACACCTACAGCACCTGGTTTTCCTAGGTCGTCTCCCATCCAAATACTAACAGGCCCAACCCTGCTTAACTTCCAAGATCAGATGGGTTTGGGCTTGTTCAAAGTGGCATGGCTGTAGACCAAGCTTGGGAAATAGAGTCAACCAAATGGAGGAAAGGATCAATGATATCGAAGACAGAAATCTAGAAATAAATCAGAAGGAAGAAGAAACAAAAGAATAAAAAATAATGAAAGAGAAATTCAAGAACTAGCTGATACCATCAGAGAAGAAACTTAAGAATAATGGGAATTATCGAAGGCAAGGAAAAGGAACAAGAATTAGAAAGCATTTTAAGACAAATAGTTGAGAATTTCCCAAATCTAAGGAATGAGCTGGAGCTTGGAATTCAAGAAGTCAATAGAACACCCAATTATCTTAACCCAAAAAGGCCTTCACCAAGACACATTGTATTAAAATTATCACAAACCAATGACAAAGACAGAATTCTCAAGGCAGCCAGGGAGAAAAAATGGTAACTTATAAAGGTAAACCCATTAGATTGCCCTCAGACTTCTCAGCGCAAACCATACAAGCCAGAAAGGAATGGAATCAAATATTTAAACTATTAAGTGAAAGGAACTACCTGCCTAGAATAATGTATCCAGCTCAGCTCTCCTTTAGATATGAAAGAGAAATTAAAACTTTTCTAGACATACAAAAATTAAGAGAATTCTCCACTACGAGGCCTGCACTACAAAATACTGAAAGGGGTCAGTTCACCTAAAACAAAATGACAAAAAAAAAAAACATAATTGGGAGTAAAGTGACTATCGGGTAAATAGAAGCAGAAGAGTGCAACCTTTACTAAGAACAGGGCATTATAAACTTAAATAATAAGAAGAGAATTGTTATAACAAGATAATAATGAGCATTCAGCATACATAGGAACAAATTGAGATAACAATGACTGAAAAGGGGGGATTCAAAGATACAAATTCACAAAGGGGAATGGAGATAAGGCACGTGCAAGAGAAAATGGACTGTATATATTTATAACTATCCTTTACATATTCATAATGGTAACCACACGCCAAAGATTCAGAACCGTTGTATATAACATAAAACAAGAAGGACCACCAGAGGGAAAACCCACAAAAGCCAACCAAAATAAAGAAAACAGAAGCACAAGGACAAGGAAGCAATGGAAACACCGAGCTACCAGAAAGCAAAAGATAAAATGGCTATAAGAAGACCTCATATTTCAACAATCACCCTAAATGTAAATGGATTGAACTCACCGACAAAAAGGCACAGAGTTGCAGAATGGATAAAAAAAACAAAACAAAACAAAAAAACCCAACCATATGCTGCCTCCAGGAGACACGTCTCAGTTCCAAAGACAAATATAGACTCAAAGTGAAAGGGTGGAAAATTATATTTCAAGCAAATGGCATTCAGAGAAAAGAAGGAGTAGCAGTTCTAATATCAGATGAAATAGACTTCGAAATAAAAAAGGTAAAGAAAGATACTGAGGGACAATTCATAATGATAAAGAGAATCATGCACCTAGAAGACATAACACTTATTAGTATCTTTGCTCCCAATCAGGGAGCCCCAAAATACATAAAGCAATTACTAACAGGAGAAACAGACCAAAACACTATTATAGTAGGGGACTTAAATACCCCACTGTCGGATATGGACAGATCATCCATACAGAAAATCAATAAGGAAATAACATCCTCGAATGGCACATTAGACCAATTGGACATAATCGACATTTACAGAGCCTTCCATCCCAAAACAGCTGCTTATATATTCTTCTCTAGTGCACATGGAACATTCTTAAGAATCGACCACATACTGGGACACAGAAATAGCCTCAAAAAATATAAGAGGATTGAAATCATACCAACCATATTCTCTGATCATAATGCTATGAAACTAGAGATCAACTGCAGAAAAAAATCAAGAAGAATCACAAATACATGGAGACTGAACAACATGCTACTGAAGAATAACTGGATCAGAGAAGAAATAAAAAGAGATCAAGAGATACATAGAAACAAATGATAATTATAGTATAATGTATCAAAATTTTTGGGATATGGCAAAAGCAGTCATAAGAGGAAAGTTCATATCATTACAGGCCTATCTCCCAAAACAAGAATGAGCCCAAATAAACAACCTAATGCTTTATCTTAAAAATCTAGAAAAAGAAGAACAAATGAGGCCTAAAGTCAGCAGAAGGAAAGAAATAATCAAAATTAGAGCAGAAATAAATGAAATTGAAAACAAAAAAATAGAAAAAATAAATACAACAAAGAGCTGGTTCTTTGAGAAGGTTAATAAAACTGACAACCCCCTGTCTAGACTCACTAAAGAAAAAAGACAAAGGACACAAATAAACAAAATCAGAGATGAAAGAAGGGAAATTATGACAGACACCTCAGAAATACAAAGGATCATACAAGAATACTATGAAAAAGTATATAATAAGAAATGGAGCAGTACATGGAAAAATACAACCTTCCTAGACTGAATCAAGATCTGGAAAATCTAAATAGACTGATCAGCAGTATGGAAATTGAAACAATAATCAAAAACCCACCAAAAAGTAAAAGTTCAGGACCAGATGGCTTCACCAGTGAATTCTACCAAACATACAAAGAGAATTTAATACTTATTCCTCTCAAACTCTTCAAAAAAATTGTAGAGGAGGCAATACTTCCCAACTCATTTTATGAAACCAGTATTACTCTGTTACCAAAACCTGGTAAAGATAATACAAAAAAAGAAAACTACAGACCAATATCTCTCATGAACACAGATGCAAAAATCCTAAATAAGATACTAGTGAATCGAATACAGCAACATATTAAAAAGATTATACATCATGACCGAGTGGGCTTCATCCCAGAGGCACAAAGATGGTTCAACATATGCAAATCAATTAATGCGATACACAACATAAACAAATTAAAAAATAAGAATCATATGATCATATCAAAAGATACTGAAAAAGCCTTGGACAAGATATAGCATCCACTTATGATCAAAACACTTAACAAAATCGCTATAGAAGGAAAGTATCTTAACATAATAAAAGTCATATATGACAAACCCTCAGCCAACATTATATTTCATGGTGAAAAACTAAAAACCTTCTCTCTAAGATCAGGAACAAGGCAAGGCTGTCCACTACTGCCACTCTTATTCAATATAACATTGGAAACCCTAGCGAGTGCAATCAGGCAAGAGAAAGCTATAAAAGGCATACGAATAGGAAACGAAGAAGTCAACATGTCACTATTTGCAGATGACATGATTCTCTATATAGAAAACCCTAAAGACTCCACAAGAACACTACTAGAAACAATAAGCAAATACAGTAAAGTCTCTGGATACAAAATCAACGTTCAAAAATCTATAGCGTTCCTATACTCTAATAATGAAGTGTCAGAAAAAGAAGTGGAAAAATAATTCCTTTTGCAATTGCAACAAAAAGAATAAAATACCTAGGAATAAATTTAATGAAACAATTTATTAAAAGGAATCAAAGAAGGTACAAAGAAATGGAAAGATATTCCATGTTCTTGGATTGAAAGAATCAACATCGTTAAAATGACCGTAGTACCTAAAGCATTATTCAGATTTAATGCAATCCCCATCAAAATCTCATCGGCAGTTTTTAAAGAAATAAAAAAAATCATCGGATTTGTATGGAAACACAAAAGACCCTGCATTGCCAAAGCCAACTTGAGAAAAAAGAACGAGGCGGAGGCATCACTCTGCTCAAGTTCAATATTGGCTCCAAAGCAACGGTAATTAAAACGGCACGGTATTGGCAGAAAAACAGACACACAGACAAGTGGAACAGAATCGAGAGTCCAGAAGTAAACCCATATTTATATGTGCAAATAATTTTTGACAAAGAAGCCAAAAGTATACAGTAAAGAAAGGAAAGCCTCTTCAATAAATGGTGCTGGAAAGCCACCTGAAAAAGAATGATACTAGACTGTTGTCTATCACCACACACCAAAATTAATGCAAAATGGATTAAGGACCTGAATATAAGACCTGATACAATAAAATGCATAGAAGAAAACATAGGAACTAAACTCAAGGACCTTGGACTTAAAGAGGGTTTTATGAATTTGACCTCTAAAGCAAGGGAAGTAAAAGCTGAAATAAATGAATGGGACTACACCAAACTAAAAAGCTTCTGCTCAGCAAAAGACATCGTCAACAAGGTAAAGAGAGAACCATCTGAATGGGAAAATATATTTGCAAGCAACACCTCCGATAAGGGCCTAATATCCAAAATATACAAAGAACTCATACGACTCAATAACAACAAAAAAGCAAATGATCCAATCAAAAAATGGGCAGAGGACCTGAACAGACACTTCTCTCTAGAGGACATACAAAGGGCAAACAAATATATGAAAAGATGCTCAACATCACTAGCTATTAAGGAAATGCAAATCAAAACCACAAAGAGATACCATCTCACACCTGTTAGAATACTATAATCAACAGGACAAGTAATAACAAATATTGGAGAGGATGTGGAGCAAAAGGAACCCTCATACACTGCTGTTGGGACTGCAAACTGGTATAGCCACTATGGAAAACAGTATGGAGGTTCCTCAAAAAAACTAAGAATTGATCTACCATGTGATCCAGCAATCCCTCTACTGGGTATTTACCCCAAATACTTGAAAACCCATATCCAAAAAGATATTTGCACACCGATGTTCATAGCAGCATTATTCACAGTGGCCAGGACATGGAAGCAACTGAAATGTCCTATGACAGATGTTTGGCTAAAGAAGCTGTGGTACAATGGAATATTACTCAGCCATAAGAAGAGATGAAATACTGCCCTTTGCGACAACATGGATGTACCTTGAGATAATCGTGCTAAGCGAAATAAGCCAGACAGAAACAGTTAAAAATCACATGATATTACTTATATATTGTATATAAACCTAAAAGCAACAAATGAGCAGGACAAACAGAGACTCATGGACTGTAGACTAGTGGTTACCAGAGGACTACAGATTAGTGGTTACTAGTGAGGTGGGGGAAGAGGGGGGTAGGTAGACGGGGTAAAGGTGGTCAAATATAGGGTTTAGGGGGAGGGCGAAGTGGATAAAGGGGATCAAATATATGGTAGCTAAAGGAAACTGGACTTTGGGTAGTAAACACAAAATAGAATATACAGATGTCAATGTACACCTTAAAATTATATAATTGTATTAACCAATGTTACCTCAATAAACTTAATTAAAAATTTAAAAATTATAATAACATGCCCAAAATAGAGTTACTTATGCTAAGCCCTATGCCATCAATTCAAGGCTTAACTTATTGTTTCAGCTCTCCTAGAAATGAAATCTTAAATAAGTCAATCAGAAATTTCCTGATCAGCATTAGCTAGGTAATCTACCTGATAGGCCCCTGCCATCTACTAAAGGTAAGTAAACTTGCAATAATGAACTCATTTTTTTTTTTTTGCCTGGTATAACTTCCTTGTTCTTGTTTCCTCTTGCCTATAAAATCAATTGCCTGATACAACTGTTTGGAGCCCCTTTCTGTCAGCCAGATTGAATGTTGCTCGATTTATGGTTTTCTGAATAAAGTCAGTAAGATCTTTAAAATATACTCAGTTGAATTTTGTTTTTTAACACTTTGAAAGAAATTCAAGTGATTTGCCAAGATATAAAGCATCAAGCTACATAAGTCCATGTGGCTAAAGACTGTAAAATAGCTAGATGTTAAATCCATCTGCTGAAGTATTCTCAGGTATCACTTGACTAAGGCTTCACAAAGGTCCTGGGTAGAAATGGAATGTAAACACTGATCTCCTGAGAAATGAAAAAAGACTATAGGCAGCAGACAGAAAAGGTGATACTAAAATGAGCTCCGAAAACTCCCTCTTTACAGGATGGCTGCCCCCATATGTGGTTAATCTAGTCAGGTGTTCCCAATGGTGGGCGACTGAACATTTCACATTGGCTGCAACCAGGGACAGAACTTGACATTGGAGAGAGATCAATATTGCCAACCTCAGAGACAGGAAAGAGGGAAGGAGAGGGAAACTGGACAGGAGCAAGAATGTAAGGCAAGATAGAGAAGAATAAAGAAGACCAGGTGAGACTGCTTGTTGCCTGGGATTCATCCCAGGAAGGTGAAGAAAATCAACCTATGTATGTACTCAGTCCAGTTATCAGGATGGTCTTTGTAAAAAGTCTTTGCCTTCATACTGAAAATATAAAATTAATAATAAGTATGATAACGCTGCATGCTTATCATGGCCCAGGCACTATAATTTCACACACAATATCTTTTTTAATCTTCTAGTTAATATTTTCATGTCCGTTTTATAAATAAGGAAACTGAGGCTTAGGTGAGGTAAGGGACATGCTATAAGTCATAGCTAATATGAGGCAGAGCTGAGATTCAAAACTAGGTCTGCCTTTAATTCTAGCTGTGTTGCCAGATGGAGCATGGGGTCAATCAACGTTCAGGTCTTTATACAAAATAGACAAAATCGGAATGTAATTACTTATATGGGATTTTCAGAAACAAGGGAATTACTTGAGAATAATCAAGAATTTAATACTATTAAATTATATACTGCCTTGATATGCAACTAATTTTGCCTTCATTACTCTATAGGCAGCATACTGAATAAGCTTATTGAGTCCTCTGCCTGGAAAACTGGCATGACCTATGCTGTCCAGGTCTACTTGCCTCTGTCCTCCCCACTTCTAGCCTCCTTCTGGTTTGACTCTTTCAGTACATAGGCCCAGGTACTTCGTACTCTGCCTCATCTGTATGTTGCTTCTCTTTTCTTAACTCACTTTCCTGTTGTGTTACCCTCACTGCATTTGGTTCATATTCGAGGCTCAGTTATGAACTTCTTCTCCCCATCTGCTTCAAAGGCTCTGCCTTTTCCTATAATACTGTCTGCTCTCTGGAATCCTGGACCTCTAGGGAACCTCTGGTCTTATGGTGTATGACTTCTCTGGTCACAAGTATCTTTGCCCAATCTGCCTACCCTGACAACATTGCAGCCTTGGGGCAGGGCCTGGCCACATCACTCACTGCCCCAGGCATTCTCAGTGTCAAGAAGTTATCTACTCCCTATACTTAGGATGAGGAAAAGCAATGGCTCTGACGTGTAGGAAGTCCCAATGAGAACAGCAGAATTAAGGCTGAAATGACAGAGGGTGATATATGAGAGAAGGCTAACCAGGACCACATGGCCAGCCCTTTGTCCATGGACAGGGTGACACTCTTGTTAAATGGAGTAAACTCAAACCAACCAGGGTCCCAGGGTTCCAACACAAGGCAGGTATGATTTCAGATCTTCAGTTCCCTGTACAAGGTAGGCACCTGTGAGTCAGGGACAGCCAAGGGGAAACAAGAGCACAACACCAGGCAAGAGGTCAATCTACAGAGCCAGCCAGCCTCAGCACCCACTAGGCAGAACACAGGCAGACAGAAAGACTAGCTAGTCTCCAACTCTCACTGAGATGAGCTGGCAGGAACTCTCACTGACACTCATTCCTGAGATGATGAAAGGCAAAACCAAGCATTTCTAGATTCCATTAGCTAGAGCCCTGGGCCCCTATACCTGGTTCCCACTGGGCCAAGGAGAAGATAGAAAAGAAAATATGATCACTAATTCCTGAATTCATTTGTTCATTCATTCAATATGTATTGAACAGCGACAATTCTTACTACTAAAGATACAAAAATGAAAAAAGAAAATCTGTCTCTTGAAGAAATGCACTGGCTTGTAGTGAAACAGAAAATAAAAGGCCATCATGGGGTGTCTGCCTCTTTCTAGGAATCAGAGGAAGCTTTTTTAAAAGCAACATTACAAAAGGTTTCCAAGCAGGCAGGGGGATAGGGGCTGACCTGGAAGGGGAGGAGCTTGGTGAAAAATAAACCAAAATCCTGGCACCCCTTTTTTCCTTACCCATGTTCTCTGACCACACTGGCCTCCTTGTCATTCTTTGAAATCTCCGAGTACTCTCCTGTGGCAGAACGTTTCCATTTTGTTAGGTGTGCCTGAAATGTGCTTCTCCAGGCTCATTCCTTCACTGTCTTCAATGGTCTCTACTAAAATGGCCCCTCCTTAGAGAAAGCTTCCACATCTCCCATGGAAAATAGCAGTTCCCTTCTTTCTCTGTCCTCTTGTCATATTCTATTTCTCCTTATATCTTTTACAGCCTCCAGAGATGGATCTTAAGCCCAAGTGGAGGCTGTTTGTGAAGGAGGATATGAGACGAGGATGGTGTGGCTTTGCCAGAAGAGAGCTTTGCTAGAGACAATACACAAATATCAATTCCAGGTAAATTGAAGATTAGAGGTGAAAGATTAAAAAAAAAAAAACACATGATAAATCTTTAGAAGAGCATATAGGATAATATTCTGATGATGTAGGAGAATAAAGAAATTCTTAAAAAGGTCACATAAAGTGTAAATCACAAAGAAAAAGATTGACAAATATGATCCTATTATAATTAAGAATGTCTGCTTATCAAAAGACATCATAAAAAGAGGGGGGCGGGGAAGCCATGACGTAGCAACCAACATAAAGAACTTCTGAGCAAAAATATTAAAAGATGGCAATAAGATATAAACAGGTATTTCATGGAAGATGAAATAAAGAACATTTAAAAAGATGCTCAAACTCATTAGTAATGAATTAAATGCAAGTTAAATTCACAATGAAACATCATTTCACACCTCACAGTTGGACAAACATTTTAAAATGGCAAAAAATAAATAAAAATAAATAAATAGAAAATAGCTTGGCTCAGATGTGGAATAACAGGAAATAACAGGAGCTATCATTTCCTGTTAATGGGAATAGAAGCTGTTTTTCATTATACAGTACAGCTGGGCAAGTAAATTCCCTGTTCCATTAATTCTCATCCAAGGCATATAGCAGATACATATGAACCATCTCCATAAGAGCAAAGTGTTAGAGACACTCACATTTTCATTAACAATAGAATGTTATAGGGTTGAGATACACAGAGGAATTAGAATGTTCTATTTCTGAAGCTAGGTGGTAAGATGGATATTTGTTTTACTATTATTCTTTAAAATATACATTTATATTTTCTATGTACCTTTCTTTACATAATATCTCACAAATTATTATATTATATTATAATAAAAACTGTGCCACACATCAAAATCGATTCCAGGGGGCATTTAAATATAAAATTTGATACATAAACTCCAGAAGAAAATATAAATATTTGTATAATCTTGAGAAGGGGAAGACTTCTATTAGCTGTTATGGACCGAATTATGTCCCCCCTAAATTTATATGTTGAAGCCCTAACCCCTGGTATCTCAGAATGTGACTGTATTTGGAGATAGAGCCTAAAAAGAGGTGACTAAATTAAAATGAGGCCATTAAAGTATGCCCTAATCCAATGTGATCGTTCCTAAAGAAGAGAAAATTTGGATACACAGAAAGACACCAGGGATGCATGTGCACAAGGGAAAGACCAAGGAGAGAGGCCTCAGGAGAAACCAAACCTGCTGACACCTTGATTTTGGACTTTCAGCTTCTAGAATTGTGGGAAAATAAATTTCTGTTGTTTAAGCCACCTTGTCTGTGATATTTTGTTATGGTGACCCCAGAAAAGTGATACATAAGCAATATCCTGAATACCAAACTACATAGAAAAAGCTTAATGGGTTTTAGTACTATTAAACACTCATATGTCAAAAAATAGAAGGAGAGATACAAACTCAGAATGATATTTATAACATATTTGACAGAAGTCTGATATTTGTAAATAGCTCCTACAAATCTATAATAAAATAATAAAATAAATACTCCAGCAGAAAAATTGGCAAGATACATAAGCTGGCAAGTTCATACAAAGAAATACAAATGATTGTTAGCAAATAGTAAAAGAAAATCAACCTCTCTATACAAATTAAGACTGAGATTTATTTTTCTCTTCTACTTAAGAGATTCCTATCTCTTAACGTAAAACATACACAGTAAAGACTGTAGCTTTCATCCACTGCAGATCTATAAACTCTATGATCCTTCCTGCTTGGCCCTTTGGTGATACAAAAAGCCTTAATAATGATTTCTGTTCAACTAAGAAATTTCAATTTTTGTTTCTGGGAATTTAGCAAATAAATAATTAGGTACAATATTTTAATTATAAGAATGTTTACCCTAAAACAAGAAGTAATCTTAACTGCGCAACAATAAGAATTTGGTTAAACAAAGCATAGTACTATTAATATTTGCACATATTGAAAATAGAAAATACCAAACCATGAAGAGAGATCATCTCTGACAGTTAGAGTTTATGGATTATGGAATTACAGGTGAATTTAATTTTTTTCTTCTGTGTTTATCAATATTTTCTATGTTTGTTACGTTAAATACACAATATTTTGGTAATAGAAGAAATCTGTAAAAGCTACTTCAAAAGAAACATGAATACAATTTCTGAGTTCTGAGTGGAGCAAGTAGCAGAGAGTTGTGAGAAATGAACTTCCTGTGGGTGTGAGGGCCCAGGAATGAGACTTGCCTCCATATAAACTTTGGTCAGTCATTTACTATTTCTGTGATTTTGGCCAAGTTATTAAAAGCACGAAGTCTCAATTTTGTCATCTGGAAAACAAGGAGAATGACAGACAGTACTGCCTCAGAGCCTTATTATGAGGATTAAATAAGATCCTGGACATAAAGGGCTTAGGGTGGGCACGGGGAAGGTGGCTTCCTGCCTTCTCTTCCAACCACATATAATGAAAAGCAGTTTCAGCTAGAAGTAATTAGGTCACTGTGGATCGAGGAGGGTGTAGAAGTAGAAACAGGCCATGAGAGATGAAAAGAATTCAAAGCAGGACCAGAACCCAATGGATATCTCTTGTCCAATTAGATAATTAATAATTAGCACTAATCATTCATTGGGATTATTGGAGATTATTACGTGCCTTTACATATTGGCTAATACATATATTATTTCATGTAATTTTCCATACAGCTCTATGATATAGTATTATTGTCATCTCTGTTTTAGAAGGAAACTGAGGGTTAGGTTAGGTGACGTGTCCAACAGCACACAAATATATAGAGGTAGAGTGAGGATTTGAATTCTTGTGTAGTTTAGACCCAGCTTTTGTATTTCCTATAAGCCTCCAAATTTCTAAGTGGATGAGCCACATTTAACACAAGAATCGTTTAATTCATATTTGGGGAACTGTGAGAAGTGGTGGTTTCCCACTTAATAAACTTAAACTTAGTTTTTATAAAATAAAAGATTACAAAAGTTTATTTAAGCAATAAATAAAATATTGCTGCTGCTTTCTACTAAGTATAACAGGGAAGAGAAAAAAACGAAACGCATTTTAATTAATTATTTTCAATAGTTAAACTTTCTCCCTTCTGCTAATGTACTGTCTTTCCTCTTCTGGACACTCATCTTTTAAGGTGCCAATGCAAAGACCCCAGAAAGGCCTCTTGAGCATCTCTCTCTCTGAGCTCAGGTGCCCTCAGAAGCTCTTATCAAGGTCCTGGGTATACAGCCCCTCCCTGCTTAGCTTGTCCTGAGGCTCCCCTGCTCATAGTCCCTGTCTGTTATCAGGGGAAGGTCAATAGCATCTGCTCACAGCATTTTCTCAGGAGAGTGGTTTCTGATTTTTCAGAGGAAACATATTATTAGTGTTACCTTTTCTCATTCTAACTCCCTGATAAGAGAAAGTTCCACTTACCAATAGTATAATAAATCTCCACCGTTAAAAAAAGAAAAGATACACTTCACTACTTGTATTAGTTTCTTATTGCTGAAGTAATAATTTACTATAAATTTATTCTCTTATATTTCTGGAGATCAGAAGTCCTCTCACTGTGCTAACATCAAGACGTTGGCTAGGCTGGTTTCCTCTGGAGTCTTTAGGGGAGAATCTGTTCCTTACCTTCACCAGCTCCTAGAGGCCACATTCCTTGGCTCATGGCCTCAGCCAATTATCATATCACATCCACCTTTGCTTTTGTCTTCAGATTTCCTTTTCTGACTCTGAACCTCCTGCCTCCCTCTTTCACTTTTGAGGACTCTTATGATTACATTGCACCCACCCCCACACAAAAAACCAGGAGAGTTTCCCCATGGCAAGATCCTTAATTTAACTACTTCTACACAGTTCCCTTTCCATGTGAGGTAACATATCCACAGGTTTTGGGGATTGGGATGTGGACATCTTCGAGGATGTGGACATCTTTGGGGGGGCCATTATTCTGCCAACCACACTATCCTTTTTGCACAACTTGAAAGAAATATTTTACACAATTAAAAAATTTCTTCACAACAGTTCAGAATATAACCAACTACTAAAATATGAGTTACAGGTAATAAAAAAAAATGGGAGGTGATCAATGTGGGTCACAATAGACAGGCCTAGAACAATGCTTTCCTAATTTTCGCCAGCAAGAAAGAAATAAGGACAGGACTCCACAGGGATTACACCCTGTCAGCGGTTTGGTGCAGGAGGTGATGCGGAAGGGCAAGCAGGGTCTGCATAGCCTAGGATGAGCAAGGAGGGGAACTGGGTGACGCAGGTGCAGATTCCAAGAGAAGGGCAGCCAGTCTTCTTGGAGGGTTTATATAGGACCAGACCAAGCCAGTAAGTGAAACTGAGGGTCCTTATGATTTGATTAAATTTAGCATTAAATACTAGCTCTAGAAAACATCTTTCTATATGTATACTAGTCAAAGACATAGCTTTTCTCCTAGATAATCAGCAACCCCTCGGACAGCAGAAGATAGTAGTAGCCAGAACCTGACTAATGATTACAAGGTCCTGACCTCTGGCAGACCTAAATTATGTTTTAGCTCCTGAGCCCTAAGGTGAAACTGATGCAGGACAGGGCAAATTTCCCCAAGTTGGGGCAGGGGAGACCAAGCTCTGAACCGGGAGAAGAGGATTCTTTGGCCGGGAGTGTAGAAAGAATTCAACACACATGCCAAAGTTAGAGTCAAAAGGAAAGTTGATTAGAAAAGGAGTAACACTCCACAGAGTGTACTCTCCTCTCAGTGGCAGAGAGTGAAAGGGACAATGAGAGGGACTCTGAGTGTTCTGGGGAATTCAGTTTATATATCATTCTTTAGTTCTTGTGAGTTATTGTTTAAAAGACTGTTAACACATTTCCTTTGATATGGAACTACAGTGAGGAAGGGGAAGAGAGTGTAGCGTGAAAAGGTAAGAATATGTAGAGTGAAAGGCCTGCTGGCAGTTTCCAGCCTTTAATCCCTAGGTTCCCCATGGTTTTAGCTATAGGGAATGAATGATTTTATTTTGTTTAGGGCAGCCACGTAAGGACTCTGTTGTTCCTGTTGCACTTCCACAGGTATGGGGAATGGGTTGCTAGCAATTCCAATAGAAATCTTCCTTTGTTCTGCAGGTGTCCTCCTGGCCTTGCTGTAAGGCTAATCAGCACAGTGCAGTCTCTGAACATAGCTTGATTTAACATTTTTAATTCTCTTGCCTCCTTCCTACATTAAAACAACCCCCCTGACTACTTTCCCATGAAACCAGAGGGACACCTAAACAGACCTCAGAACTGTCCTCAAGACCTGAAGAAATAAATGATTTATTACCTCACCTCCAACCAATTAGCTCCCAGCATGATAAGTAACCCTCTAACTCAGCGGTCCCCTGGCACCAGGGACTGGTGGTGCTCTTATGAGAATCTAATGCCTGATGATCTGAGGTGGAGCTGAAGTGGTGATGCTAGCGCTGGGGAGCAGCTGCAAACACAGATGAAGCTTCCCTTGCTTGCCTGCACTCACCTCTTGCAGTGCAGCCCGGTTCTTTCCTGGGGTGGGGGGCGGGGAGAGGGGTGTTGAGGACCCCTGCTAATCCATGGTGTCTTGTGATTTTCCCCAATGTAATCTGTAACCTACATACCATGGGGAGTTCCGGCTTTCGAGCATTAGCTTTCCGTTTTCCTTGTTGGCACTATTTATAATAAAATAGTCAATATATCTCCACAACGACTCTTCGTTTAAGGTTTGGCTCTGCTAGGGGGTGGACGAACTCTTTGTTCCACAACATTAGTAGCTCTCCGAAAGGATTTTCCTGAGGTGCTAAGGCACCTCATTAAGGTTATTTATGAAAATACTTGCCTTCGTCAGCATCTGATCTCACCTGGATTTCCCGACCTACAGTAGATTCAAAACAAAAACCAAAAGCGGCAGAGTGTGAGAAATCAAGACTCACGAAGGAAAAAGACTCACGAAGGTACAGTCCTTGAGTTAAGAACAACAAAGCTTACTTTCGTTTTGGGTGCGGCGGGAAGACTAGGTAAGGGAGCAGGGACGTGCTCTTCGACTGGCTCGAATGGCCGCTGGCAGTTCTCTGCTGGGCGCTGTCAGCTCCCATCTCACCCGTCCGGCCCCTCAGCCCACTGCGCGGACACTGATGTGGTAGGGGCGTCAGCTCTGGACTCCGGCTTTCGGAAGCGCCAAGAGGCGAGCGCGCCGAGTCTTGTCAGGTTTCCCAGTGGGATTCGACCCGTGGGGCCCTGACGTTTGGGAAGGAAGGAAGAAAAGGGATGCGCTCCATGTTCTCGGGCTCCTAGCTTCCTCGCGGTTTGACGCGCTCCCTCCATGACGGAGACATTACGTATCCAGAGGAATCTTGAGCCAGGGCTGTGCGACCTGGACGATCCCGGGGCCAGTCGGCATCAGGGAGACCCCGGGGACGCAAGTGCAGAGTTAGGAGGCGCTGGGACCTGCGCCCTTCGGAGACACCCCTCTACACATACACATACACACTCCTCTACACGTGCACATACACACACACCCGGCCAAGAAGCTGTCCTCCGCGGGGGACTGCGAAGGTGGATGGCGAGGGCCGAGGCGGCCCAGCTAAAGTCCCGAGCCCGGCAACTCAGCTGAGGATAATCCTCTATCGTCGAAAGAAGAGGCCTTCCCCGGGAGCAGGAGGAGCCACTGGAATAGCGCCCTGCGAGCGCTCCTTCTCTCTGCGGGTGAATCTATCTCGCAAGTGGCCAAGTTCCTGCAGCGGCAGCAACAGAGGCCCCGGGCCTGGGCCGAGGCCAGAAAGGGGCGGCGAGCCGGCGAGGACGCGCCGCATAAACCAGGCGGCCGCGCTGGAGCTGAGCCCTGCTAGCAGGAAGCAGTTCAGGAGGCCGAGGAGCTGCGCCCGCCCCCACCGTTGTCCGCCACTTCCCCTGTGCGCCGAGGATCCGGAACAGCTCTGGGCCTGCTAGCTGAGGCGGCAGAGGCTGCTTCTCTCCAAGCCGTCTCCTGGGCTCTGGCTGCTTTTCTAGTTACCAGGACCGAGCGTCTGCGGCGGCCGCGCGTGTGCCTGGAGCGCGGAGAGGACGTGCCCCCGCCAGGTGCTCGGCTGCCTGGGGCCAAGGGCCATGGTCCTGTGCTCCACCTTCACCGAGGAGCTGGGTGTCCTGCAGCCGAAGCCGTCGCAGCCACTGCTGCCAGAGGCGCCGTCAGGGATCGCCTGGCCAGGGAGTGGAAATGCAGAGGAGCGGCTCACTTTTCGCTCTGCTTGCTTCCGGGTCTGCATGCAGCCCAAGGATGGGAAGGACGAGGACACGGCGGGCCATTTCGTCTGCTATTACTGTACGCAGTGCCAGAACTGGGACAACTCGGGGTGCCAACTACACACTGCGCCCTGAGTGCCCCTTCTCCGGTGTGAAAGGGCCCAGATTGCCCGTACTGGACAGAAATGTTCTTTGAAAATGTTTTGAAGAGGGCGTTCTGTTCCCCGCCAAAATAAGATGTTTGATGAATTGAAATGCCAGAGTAATCTATAGGCCTTGGTGGTGAGCCACAAGAGCCTGCCGCAGCCTCAATACTCTTTGTGTAGACAGCACCAATCAACTGCCGGGCTCTGCTGGGCCATAAGCAGTCAGAGGAGCGGGACTCAGTCGCATGGAAAGGCAGTTTTTTGTCCTTCTCAGAGTCATAGTAGGTAGTGGTGACTTGATGAATGATGAAACATGCTCAGCAAGTAAATGCTGCTCAGAACTGCATGGGCACTGTGCATAGGGCAGGCCTGTAGGCTTTGGAGTCTGGACGGCCTTCATTCACTGCTGATGGCTGGGGAGGCCAAGATGAAGGGATCATGTGTGAGCCGGGCAGGTAGGCATCCTGGGTGAGGTCTTCATTTCTTCACACCTTTGTCAGACCTTCGTAATTTGTCTTTTTCTTTAGTTTTCATATTATCTGGCACGTAGCTAATACCATCAATTCATTTTTGAATGGTAGTCTCGAAGGAGGGACAGTTTTACCTTTTCTGTATGGAACATTCATGGGCCAAATTCTGCCCACAGCCTGTACTGCTAGAACCTGCAAGGATTTTTACATTTTTAAATAGTTGGACATTTTCAAAAGGAGAGTACTATTTTGCAACACATGAGAATTATATGACATTCAACCTCCAGTGTCCGTAAATAAATTTTTATTGGAACACAGCCATTCTCCTTTTACCTTTTATCTGTGGCTGCTTTCTGGCTACCATAGTAGAGTTGAGTAGATGCAAAAAGGCCATATGGCGAAGTCTAATATATTTACTATCTGGCCATTTATAAAAGTTTCCCAACCCCTGCTATGGAAAACTAGTGTTCTCTTTGAATACTATATACTGAGAGTTATACTTAAAAAGGCAATTAAACTTGTAGTGAATTTTGCCACTTGAAATAAACCTCCTTTGGTTAAAGGTAAAACTGTTTCCATTACTCTCAGTCATCTCGAAAACACTGAGATACCAAATGAGCAAATATTGCTGCACTGGTGAGAATCTACCTGCTACTGCCTTCCTTCACTTAAGAAATAATCACAAGTATAACTGAAATCTAGCATCCATCTGATTTAGCATTAACTACAAGAACTATCAGATCCATTTCTGTGCCTCAAAACAAAGCCTCTTAAACTATAAAACTATTGAGTTTGAACTTTGTCTTAGAGGCATTCCTTTTGGTTATGTCAGTGTTTGCCAAAGTTAATAGAATTTGAAACTTTTTAAAAATAATAATTTGTTGATAATATACTATCAGGAGTTAGTGAGTTGTAATTTACACTTGGAGTAAAGCAGACTAAAAATGTTCATGTGTTTGAAATAATAAATATTTAATTCACTTGCAATAAAAACTTGCAATAAAAATAACCAGTTATTAGAATTAGAATTACATCATTTTGCTTTTATTAGATACAAAAGGAATCAAGCATTTTCACGCAACTTTCAGGTATTCTTGCATCTGGTATGCTATTTCTTTTATAAAAATGCATTATTGGATAATTACAAGATCTAGATAAAAACATATTTTTCTTATAAATATGTTTTAGTTAAAAATTATCAATAGTGTATACAACCTATAACACAGTTTGGGAAATGCTGGTTTATATGGTAATAATGTACTGTTTTGGATTATTTAATATTAAATTAGAATGAAATTAAGAGCCCAGTGTAATGATCAAAATAGATATCCTCTTGCCTAGTAGCCTTTAAAATGAAAACCTATTGAATCTAGAATAAAATAAATGATAAATAGAATTTTAAGAGGCATGTACAGCAGATTTACTATTCTTATAAAATCCATTATAGATTTTAGAAAATATATTCAGAATTTAGACAACGAATTTTAAAAGTACTTCTTTTATTATATAGTAAATAGAAAACCTGGCTCTTAGGAAAGGAAATCTAGCTTTGCTCTCAACAAATCTTGCAGACTTGCTTTGCAAAGTTTCAGAATTTTGTAAAATAAACCTAGTCTTTCTGAAAATATATAGCCTGCCAGAGTTCTAGAATTGGCAATGTTTTACATGTCAATTTTATTTTATAAAGTGCCAATTTTCATCATAGATTAATAGCAAATATTTTGTAATTATACAATGTGTAAACATTTGTCTTTTTACTTTTTAATGTCAGAAATTTTATTTTGCAATATATTTTTATTGCCTGCACTAGAATGTAGAGGTCTATGAAGATAAGGACATTGTATTATTTACAATCGGATCCTCATTTCAATCCAAATTCTGAATTATTTGAAGTTCTCAGTAAATATTTGTTAATAATTGAAAATTTGATAAATGAATAACTAAGGTGATTTAGATGATCCTTCTTCTGTGTGACATATTTATGTCATTGATTTCTGAGCCCCATTTCCCCTTCAGGATTAAAAAGATGTTATAGACTCTCCCTTGCCCTTCCGTGTGTGTGTGTGTGTGTGTGTGTGTGTGTGTGTGTGTGTGTGTGTGTAACAAAAAATATTGCAGTCAACAGCATATGCTTTAGAGACCCCTTGAATATTATGCCTCAACCTGTTAGACTTCAATGGACTTTAGGATTATAATGAATGTTTGGCCAACAAAGAAAAAGTGATTGATCTGAAGAGGAGCCAGAACTCACTATGCAACTCCTACCCTTTCCCTAAGTAGCTGCCTTGCAGGTTTAACTTACAAAATAGATAGTCTTCTTATGTTGATTTTTCTCCTAGAACTTTCTTTTTTAGGACCATTCATCCAGAGCAAAGACAAAATATTTAGAGGGTAAACTTACAAAATGGATCTTCTAAGGTCAGTGCTTTGTATTCACATAAATTAGTATATTTACCTCCTACTGGTTTTACAGATTCTGAAAATGGGACTCTTTCCTTGTCTACAGTGATCTTCAACCTTTCAATCCTGAAGATATCTGTCTGTTCTTGTTGGGAGTAGAGAGAGCCTAGGCTACAAAATTCTAATGTAGGGGATGAACCATTACCTGATTCTGAATTCTAGGGATTTTCCTGCCCAGGTATCCACAGTTTTCCCAGACTAGCATCCTTGTTAAAGATTAAATTAATTTATAATTTTCTTTTAAGTTATAAGTGAAATATTAATTTAAAAATTAAAAGTAAAAGAATTGATGAAACATCAGAGTTTAATCACAAAGAATGTGATTATTTATCCTCTTGCCATTCATCCTGGCCATGTACATATATATCAGAACACTAATATAACAGTTAACACACATCATATTGTGTTCTACATTTTTAATATTCAAGGTTATTTCTTGATTGATCCCAGTGTTTGTAATTATGTTTACAACTTCATAAAAATAGAAAGTGATAACTTATCAATAGTGACAGAGTATTAAAGGAAAACTGGCCTATTTTTATATAGCACAATATTTCATGGTTTTGAAAGATACATATACCCACTCAATAGTGCTGATGTTTGCAAGTACTGATCTTGAAGTGGGTTTGCGTTTCTTGTTATTTGTTACCAAATACTATACTCAGTAGTTCTCAAAACAATTTACCATTCTACAACTGCAAAAGGTATGAATGCTTGTCCCAAATGCATGCTAACACGTTCTTTACAGAGTATTTTCCCTGTATGAGTTTTCTGATATGACTGCCTGATGAAGGATTTTACAGTTTGACTTTAGAATAGGCGTTTCCTCAGTGTGAAACATTTTTCTTTCTTTATTTTACTTGAGAGTATTTTATTCAGTGTAATTCCTCTAATATTCTACAAGTGTGGGCTTCATGAATAATAGGATTCCCATATTTATTTC
Source organism: Pteropus medius (assembly GCF_902729225.1). NCBI lineage: Eukaryota > Metazoa > Chordata > Mammalia > Chiroptera > Pteropodidae > Pteropus > Pteropus medius. The sequence continues at coordinate 20,132 of NW_024352570.1, forward strand.
ATTGAATTTCTTTTAGAGCAAGGATTACCTGGTATACCCCAAAGAGCTTCCTCCTCCAGGTAAAGGTTGTCCTGCCTGCGTTAATGCAGAGAAAAGATGTGAAATGGAGAAATATACCAACGATTAGAAACACATTACAGGACATTAATAATTAAAATTTATTCTTAAGGATAAAATGAAAGAAAAAGAAAATGAGGATGGGATATTGGGGAGATTAAGACTGGGAAAGTCAACAAAAGGGAGAGACCAACTAAGGGTGCTTTATGAAATTTTTACTCCAATAATAACAAATATCTTTTTCTCTAAGGCCAAGGAATATGCAGAAGGTCAGACGAATTGTGATTGAAATAGTTAAAGAACTATGACACTACTGAGGGAGTATTCCTGCATTAGCCTTACAAGATGTCAGAAAAAGCATTTCCTCAGGGAAATCTGCAGTTGACTTGGTCCTGTTCTCTGACCAGGCTCCTCTACACACTGTCTTACATGAGCCTGGAGCGCTCCTGATCTTGGGACTCAGAAATCCACCTCCTCCCCTCCTTATCTATTCTCCTGGCTCCAGCTGGGAATCGCATCCAATTTGTAGAACTGATAACCTGCCTGTAGAAAGAAATGTACATGGATTTTGAGTTCTGTGCACAGATCTGTGAGTGATCATTAAGTCTGGGGCAGGAAGAGGATCTATTAAAGCAGGTTAAGGTGGACATTAAAAGACGGCATAGGAAGGAGAAACTTGAGCACTAAAAACACGGATGATCCTTCACCAGAGCAGGAAAAACATTGACCTCGGGCTCAGAGATATTCAGGAACTGTTTGCTGATGCTAATGCCACGGGAGAAAGATAGACTGCAAAAATCTTTGGTTTTTTTCTCCTATGAGGGTGAACCAATTATTTCCATAGTGGATTGAATTTTATTTAAAAAAAAATATATATTCAATAACATAAAATTCAATCAGAACCCCATGAGTTCTATTTTAAAGAGTCTATGTCTGCTATGTTTACTACTGTGGTATCAAATTCCACCATGATTTGCAGAGCAGGATAGTTGCTTAGTAAATATTTAATACATTTATTCATCCATTTAATCCAGCAATAAATTGAGTGCTTAGCATTTTTCTGGATGTTAGATATGGAGTAGCAAGAAATACACAAAATTGTGGTCAGGAAGTCTACATTCTTTTTGGGTGACAAATAGATGTAAGCAAATAAGTTAGAACATTTTTCTCAGGTAGATGTAAATACTATAGGGCTGTATATGAGTCAGGGTAGAGAGAGAAATAGATTATGGGGAAGCTATTCTGGATATTTTTTATTAAATAAATGAATGTTGACAGACTCACCTACAGAGACCAAATGACTGATATTCTCCAGCATCACATTTCTCTACAGCTTCATCTATGATATATCTAGTGGGGCCCACTTTTACTGGACGAAGTCCACAGCCATATCTTTGAAGCCCACTGGTTCCTATAGTGGATATTCTGGTCCAGGCTGCCTAAACCCAAACCAAGTCCAGAGACAATGGCTGAGGATGACAGCACTGGGAAAAGTCAGCTGCATATCAAATGAAAGCTCAAACCCTCTGACCTTTATCACACCTGCTGATCAAGACCCTAATTCTGGGTGACTCCATATACTGGGTTTTTTCATGGTTGAATCTAACTAGGATCTTAAACCTGGTCAGTCACAAATTGCCCAATGGCTTTCAAACACATCTGGACTTTGTACTACATCTGGATAATTAAATCATTATTTTTTGCCTTATAAATATTTTAGACCTTCACCATATCTTTCAATTTTTAAACATTCACAGTTTTCCCCTTACTTTCCACAAAAGGAATCACTTTCTACTACACCAATGAATCAGATAATTTGAGGAAATTCTTCAGCTCACTACCATGAAATCTATAAATATTCCTGAATTCATACCCACTGTTTACTCCTAAACCCATAGTAAAATTGAACAATCATCTCTGTCCTGGCTCAGCCCAATTTCTCCAATTATAACCCTTTCTCTCCTGTATTCTTGGGAATTACATATAATTGATTACAAGTTAAGTATTCTTTATCTTGATTTTAAATATGAACACTTTAGAACCCTCCAAATATCTTCCTTGAATATTTGATAATCAGCATAAACACCACACTTATGTAGAGCCACACTGAAGCCCACAAACTGAAATACTGTTGGTAGATTAAAGCCACTTAAAAATAAAACCATATTCTTTCTACCAGTTAATTATCTGCAGTACTCTCCAGAACTGGCTCCGATTCACAAAGCAGTGAGACCTCTGATTAAAAGCATCGAGATTGCTTTTGGAGACTTTTAGAGCATTAGTAGATTAGAGGAACCACCCTGTTTTCCTTAAATGTATCTGAATAGTTAACCTAAGAAGAAAGAAAAACTTGTGTTAAGAAAGGCATTCCTTGATTAAATTTATTTTGATTCACATCCAAGTTAAAAAGTGTCTGTGCTTAGGCTTATAAACCTGATAAGGTTAACAACTCTATAAAAACAGAGTCCAGAAACAGTTCTATTCTTGGTTTGAGAGAGAGAATGTAGCTCCTAGATTAGGAGTGTGCTGTCCTCACTTTCAATAAGCACACAAACTTAGTTTTTCTATCTATTTTGGCTCTAGTAATTACTGGAAACAAATTTTCCCCAAGAAGATTCTAATACCTTTACTGAGTCAAGAAACTTTTAATCTGAAGGTGATCGTTTAATTTGACTACATGCCTTTGGTGGCAGGCCATGTGAGAGCAGGTTAGGTGATTGTGCATGTGGAATTTACGTGGATTTATAATTCATAAGTAATAGTCAAGGGAAACTTGCCTTATGAGTCTGCAGCTGACTTTGTTGCAATTAGTCCAGTGGCAGATACAAGAAACAAAGGAACAAACAAATAAATAAAGGTATAGTGAGAAATTAGATGAACTTTTTGTAGGTTTTATTCAAGAAAATGGAGAGATTTACTTAGGTAGTAATACAAGAAGGGATCTCTGAAAAATTGACATTTTATTCGAGCAGAAATTGGAGATAAATTGATTCAGACATAAAATGATTCAGAATGAAGTTACTAGAAGAAGTTAAGGGGGATATGTGGAGAGTGGATTGTAAACTGACAAGGTCTTTACAGTCTGCGAGGGCAACCAAGGGTTACCTCGCCTCCGCAAACTCCTTCTGAGAACGAGAAAGTATAAATGTAGCCACAAGAAGGCAAACAAGCTGAAGGTCATGATAAGATACAGCTTGGGAAAAGTAGAAGAAACAGCGTTGTTATGCCTAAGGGAAACTGCTTACGCCAACTAGTATGTTCTTGTATAAAAGCAGCTTGCATAAATAAAACTGCACCACTGCTCCACCATCAGTGGACAGGGTACCTCCTAATCCCAGCTTTCTGTCTTCTTTCTTTTTTTCACTTCCCACCATTCCCATTCAGGTATATTTTCCAGAGCTGTGCTGGACGTGGCAGGATTTACCACGTGCTGGACATGGCAGGGATAGATTGAGAAGAGATGGGGAGTTTGTCGATAAAAAAGATTCAGTTTATAATCAATGATAAAAGAGAACAAGAGAGAAGGGGATACATTTGAGAAATTGGACTTATCCAGGGATAGAAATATCTTTTTTCAATTCAAGCAGGAGAGGACTCACCAATGGGTAAGAATGTAGTAATATTTGAAGATTTCATGCAGTAATATTTATAGATTTCATAATTAGAAGCAGCATTTCTTCTGATTATCTAATTCTTCTGTGTAGTAGGAGGTGAGCCCAGTTTTGAAAGTGAGAATTTCTGATGTTCAAAAGACAATGGGACTTTCTGAAATATTTAAGCATGGAAGAATGCCTTGATTTTAAAATATGAATGATAATCATTAAGGCATAGTAGGATGTCAGATCTTTATAAGAACCATTGGGAAATATGACACATGCAGCCATGGAAAGGGGAGATATTTGTTGTAGTCTGGGATTAGGGATCGATCATCAAGTGTGCTGAAAGGTCAGAGGGGCCTGAGAATTGTTTGTGTGAGTGAAACTGATCTATAAACTGAGGCGAGGTAGGGCTGATTTGGGAATCTGGGTCAGTGCACTGGATGATCCCCTGTGGTGGGAGAACCTGGGCAAGGGAGTCATTGTGTGAACAGGCTGGAGTCGAGAAGAGTTGTGATAAAAAGGGGGTCTCTGATCACTGACATGAGAAGTGACATAGCCACATAAAACTTGAGTCTGGGATCAACCTCTCAAAACCAGGATGTTTAGCAATTTGAGATGCAGAAACAGGCAGAGCTAAATTTAAGTTCTAGCTCTGTCATCTTCTAGTCATAGACTTTTGTTATTTAAATAAAGCTTTCTGAACATAGTTCACATCACTTGTTAAATGGCAACTAATCCATAAATAGCAAGGTTATAGTGAAGATGACAGAAACAAATATATATAAATCCCAATCACGGGATCTCAATTAATACTACTAGAAATGTTTTCTGTTTTCAGGATCTCAGGATCAAAGGGTTGTAAACCATGCCTGTTCCTGACACATTATCAATATTTGCCCATGCAATAGTGTGGGGGTTTAGAATGATTCACCCCAAGATGTTCCTCTGTGGTATGCAGATTGCTTTGAGCTCAGGCTCAAGAGAAACTTTTGCCCTTCCATTAACTACCTAGAAGAACTTGAATTAGGGACCTTGCCCATAAAAAGAGATTATCAGACTTAGCCTCTTTTGACCTATCTATTTAGGTAGTTGTCTTTTCTGTATCTCTTCAGTCTGCTGCCGAATCTTCTTATCATCCTGCAGTGACCTTTCAAAACCCCAAAGGTGCATTACCACATTCCTAGCTCAGAATGTTTTATACACCTCAACCCCCATTTCTGTCTCCAAACCTCTCATGCCTCAAGGGTCTCTGACTCTGTCAAGTATGTGGGGTTTCCAAATATATGTATGTATTAACTTTGGATATTTTGTCTTGTTAATCTATCTAATGTCTAATTGATTATTAGACCAGCCAAAAGAACCTTGAGGGTAGAAGAAAGTTTTATTCTACCCCCAAATAGTTGGTGATTAACATTGATTTAGGTAGTACTTTACAGTTTACAAATACCTTTCTATACATAAATTATGAAATGAAGAATGTTTCTGCCAATAATAATTACTAGGACAGAACTCCAGTTACTACTTCACTAAGCTACCTGAAGAAGTCAACTCATTTCCCTCCAAAGTTTAACTTCGGTCTATATATGATGAGCCTGTCTGCCCTGTGGGGATTGTTAGACCCAACAGTAGACTTATGTATGTGCTTCTGCTTCTTTTCTGTGCAGTGGTTTTTTAGTGCCTGATTTGTGTGATGAGAGTCACTGACCCTCCAACAAGACATGAGTCCTTGGATTGTTTCATCTACCATTAAATATATTCCGAAGTAACCTGGCCAGATGTCCATAGCCATGGAGGGCAGAGCTAGGGTTGAGGTTCTTATGTTGTCTGACTCCCACATGCGGAAGAGCCAAAATGACTGAGGGTAGGTACATCCAGAAGGTGGGGGCAGGACACATCAGGGAGAGGCACAAGATGTTGGAGAACAAATGCTGGTGCATTTCACCAAGAATTATTAAATGAGAAATTGGATAGTGATGTCATTGCTGTGGAGACTAGACTCCCCAAATGACTATTATAAAGATTTCTTGGGATTTAGTGTTAATCCTAGTAATTAAATATTAATGAAATAATGACTCTGATCAGGAGATCTAATTAAATTGTAAAATCCCATAATTTTTATTTTGTTATTGTAAAATGGGGATATTACTATCTTCCTATGTACAGAGCTAATGCTACCTAACTTTTGACTTGGGAAAGGAAAGGGCTCCCCCTGATTGTACATGCCTTTGAGTTGGGCTGGGAGGGGTCACGCCCAGGTTAATGGTTGAGGATTTCTCCCTGGTGTATCTAGCAATGCTTTAAAAGGCTGGATTCTCATGGCTTTTTTCTCTTTCCTCAACTACATCTGCTCAGTTTTCAGACCATCCTTGCATGAGAATGTAGGTTCCTGACAATGACACAACAAGGGAGAAGGGACTTGCTCTTATTTCTAAATCGATCTATCTTTGGCAAATGATCAGGTTTCTCCTTTGCTCCTGGATCTTCTAACTGTGCCAAGAAAATAATAGTGCCAGTTATGTTCACTGCCCTGTTAGGCATATGGCAAATCAGGGACCTCCTTCCCAACATTTACATTCACTTGACTGATCTCTAAGTCTGTGACTTTGCAAAACACACAGGAGAATTTTCTTTATTATTATTATTTTTTGAAATCCAGCTTCGGGCTCAGTGGAGAAATAATTCCCTCATTTACCATGTTAGTGGCTATGAGGCAGGAGTTACATTAGGGGCCCTCCCCACAGCAGCCAAAATGAAAAATAACCTTTATATAATAGCATTGACTTAACTGTCAGATTTGACACCATAGTGAGACAATGATAGCAAAATTTCCCAACATAGACATGCACAGAAAGACAGTTGGTATGACCTAGAATTCATCTCTGCTTCATTATATCATCATTATAATAAATTTACATTGCTGTTTTGACCCACTTTATGGGCAAACCAAGTGAATTATGGGTATATGCATGCTCAGAAAGAAGGTTATATAAGAAACCTGGCAATCAAGGCTTGTAGTGAAAGGGCTACAGTGACAGAGGGAGGGCCAAAGCCTTACAGGCAAAATAAAAGAGCCAAAGCAGGAGGCTTTGGGGCTGAGTGCTCTTGGAAGTCTGCTCTCCCACTTGAGAAATGTACTTTCTCTTTCAATAAAAGTAGCTTGCTTCCAAACTTCTGGGCATCTGCCTGCAATTCATTGTGGCTGGATGCCAGAAACCTGGGACTGGGAGTTCCAGGATTCCCCAATCCGGTAACACCTTTCCAGTGCCATGACTCGGATCCAAGTAATCATATTCCTCCCACATCTTGGATTGAGGGGCTGGCTTCCTGCCATTCTATACACTCATGCCAATCTCTCTCTCTTTCTCTCTGTTCCCATGCACTATATGCTTGTGTACTTCCTCTTCGTTCTTGGCTTCTTTCTATGGGAGCTGACTGTCCAATCTGTGACTACTTTTCTGGAAATCACCTAACCAGGTGTTATCACCTTGTCCCTATGGAAAGCTCAACCCCTTTCACAGTGCTTCCACATCTTTTCTGTTGCTCCACTGAGTGGACTAAATGGAGGTGGAAAGAGGCAGTGAATCCTTTGTTCTCAGTAAAAACCATAACCCCTGCTGTTGGGAAACAAACAGAAGGTTCTGTGATCATGTTTTTTTCCAACCACCAAAACAGGCTCATTCCATCATGAGAAGTACTGGCAGGAGAGGTCGTTCTCAAAACAATCCTCTTACCCCATCTCCAAGTCCTTTCAGGACATTGTCCTTGGACTGCCCTTAAACCCCCCAGAGGACAGCAGCAGACTACTTGGAATTTCTCCTACCCTAGGACTTTGGACTCTAGGGCACAGGCTCTTCTGTCAGTGCAATGGTTGAAATTAGGACAGGCAAAAGGAATTCATCAGAGATATCTGGTAGCAGCTCAGTGGGATGAGGAGGATACCCTGAGACTCCACCAGGATATATCTTGGTTAAAACTCTTGAGGGTTGCCCTGGGAGAATCTAAGATTTCTCATCTCTCATTTTAGGTGCTTACTTGTAAACATGGGAAATGTCCCATTTACTCCCCTGGGTATTATCTGAATCCTACATGTGGAGGAGCCAAAATGATAGAGCAGGCAGATGCAAGCTACCATGAAAAACCTCACTCAAAACCTTGCCATAACCTCTTGGATGCATCCTGAAGAATTGGAATATTTTCAAATTAGGGAAAAACGGCTTATATTTTACTATAATAATGCATGGCCTCAATACAAATTTGGGGATGGGAAATTTGGTCAGAAAATAGAAGTACTAACTATAATTCCATATTACTACCAGACCTGTTTTGCTGAAGAGAAGGCAAATGGCTTGAGGGTCCCTCTGTACAGGCCTTCATGATGCTTAACAGAAACCTGGCCTTTTGTAAGGACCTTGTACAGCCCTGTGTTGTAGGAGTTTCCCCTGACATCTTAGATGATACCCTCTTCAGTGGCCCTCCTATCTCTCAGGGGGTTACTGACTCTCCTCCCTACTCTCCTCTATAACCAAGCCCACTCAAGGTTATTTGGAGTGGGGCCTCATTCCTCCCACCTTTTCCAAAAATGTTACCCTGTAGGGAAGTGGCCAATGAGACAGAGGTTACTATACGTGTCCATGTCCCTTTCTCTATTATTGACCAGCAACAATGCAAGGAAAAGTTTAGATGCTTCTCAGAGGACCCTGCTGATTTTACTGAGACTTTTAATCTTTGACTTTAGCCTTTTATCTGGCCTGGAAGGATATATACATTATATTAGCTACCTGCTGCACCCCAGAGGAAAAGCAATGCATCTGGGATGCAGCATAGCAACATGCCGACAAATTACATGGCCCAAATATCTGAAACTGGGGACCTGAGGCTATGACTGTCCCAGAGGAAGACCCCCATTAGGACTATAACAAGCAGGACTGATCTGAGACAGGGACAATATGATACAATGCCTTTTGGAAGGAATGAAAAAGTGTATAAAAGGGTATAAAAGGGTAGAGATGAAAACCCTGCTCTCCTCCAGAGGAGGCTCATTGAGGCTTTTAGAAAATATACCAACTTAGATCCCTCTTCAGTTGAGGAGTAAAATCCTCATGGGGCAACATTTTTTTTAATTAAGTTTATTGGGGGTAACATTGGTTGGTTAATACAATTATATAATTTTCAGGTATACATTATAATTTGCCATCTGTATATTCTATTGTGTGTTTACCACTCAAAGTGGAGGTTCCTTCAGTTACCAGATATTTGATAGGGGGCAACATTTTATTAGCCAGACTGCCCCAAATATTAGAAGAAAACTCCAGAGATTACGGTTAGGGCCTCAAACTCTCATGGCACAATCACTAAACACTGCTTTCTTGGTTTTCAACAACTGGGACCAAGAAGAAAAGGAGGAAAGACTCCAGCAAGAGAGGAGGCAGAAAAAGTATAGGCCAAACTGATTGCACTAGCTGTTAGCAGCACTTTTGGGAGCACCATGCCACCTCGAGGTTGCCTAGGAAGACTGGAGAAACTGCAAGCTGTTACTGGTAAGCATGATAAGATCTGCTTCAAATGCAAGCACCCCGGGCACTGGGCACAGGATTGTCAAAAGTCAGTGCCAGGACCTTGCCCGCTATGTGGACATTATAGTCACTGGAAGCTCAAGTGCTTTCAGTCCCAGAGAGGATGGGGGACATGGGCACTTATTATGATTGTAATGCAGGATTGACAAGGCCTGAGGACCCAAATGGCCCTGATCTCTACCAACATTCTCATCACCACCAAGGAACTCTAGGTTAATGTCAATGTGGCAAGTAAGCAAATTAACTTTTTTATTGGTATAGGGGCCACTTACTCTGCTTTAACCTCTCATAGTAGACCTCTAACCTTCAAAACTGTGCCTATTACAGGAGTGGATAGTAACCTTCAAAATTGTTTCTTTACACCTCTCTTAAGTGCCAATTTGGGAACAAACTATTCCTCCACTTCTTTCTAGTAATTCCTCAGTGTCCCATTCCCTTATTAGGCAGAGATCTTTTAAGGGACTTGGGAGCTATTTTGAAATTCCTGCAACATCCCTCTGGTCCCAACAAAATCATGGCCCTAATAGATAATAAAATTCCTACTCAAGTCCTTGAGGCAGTTAGACCTACAGTCTAGGAGCAGGGAGTTCCTGAGAAGGCAACAACTACTTGATCAATAGTTATAAAGTTAAAGCCAGGAGTTGCCTACCCTCAGAAGAGGCAGTATCTAATTCGGAAGGAAGCATTAGAGGGTCTTTGGCCCATTATTAACAAATTCCTAGAGCATGGACTCTTAGTACCTTGGCAGTCGCCTTGCAACACCTCTATTCTCTCAGCAATAAAACTCTCTGGGGAATATAGGCTAGTCCAAGACTTGAGACCAGTGAATGTGGCTGGAGTGCCTCTCCATCCCATTGTAGCCAACCCCTATACCATCCTCACTCAGGTACCAGGAGATGCAATTGTTCACTATTCTAGATCTGAAAGATTCTTTTTCCCCTGCAACCCTGTTTAATCAGATTCTCAGTCTCTATTTGTCTTTGAATGAACTGACCCAAAAACCCAAAGATCTCAACAGTACCCTTAGACAGTACTCCCACAGATTTCCAGGACAGTCTCCACTTGTTCCCTGAGCCCCGGAAAGAGATCTGAGAGACATACAATTAGACAAAGGGCTCCTTCTTCAATATGTAGATGATATTGTAATATGTAGGCCCTCTGAGGGAACTTCCAATTTTAATACCATAAAAGTCCTCAATTTCCTCAGAGATGGAGGTTACAAGATGTCTCAGAGAAGGGCCCAAATATCACAGCAGTGGGTTAATTATTTAGGGCATATATATTAACCCTTGTATAGCTGGCAGTTGTTAACTGATAATAAGAGGGCCTCCTTGGACTTAGCCATAACCAAGTTGAAAAAAAAAATAGCTTTGCACCTTTCTTGGGATGGCTGGCTTCTGTAGAATATGGATCCTTGGCTTTGGATTACTAGAAAAACCACTCAAGGTCCAGATTCAGAGCCCCTTGACTGGACAGGAGATTTTGACAGAGTTTATGAGAACATCAAAATTACCTTGAATGAGGCTCCTGCCTTGTGTCTCCCAGACCTTTCTAAACTCTTTTCCTTGTACGTGGTGGAGAAAAAAGAATAGCAATGGGTATCCTAGTTCAGAAGTTAGGGGAATGTCCCCAGCCAGTTGGATATTTTTCAAAAAAATTAAATAATATTGTTTGTGGATGGCCTCCTTGCCTGTGAGCAGTAGGAGCAACATTTTTATTAATAGAGGAGGCCATCAAGTTAACCTCATCAAGTTCAAGGAATATTAGGAATGAAAGGACATCTCTGGCTTACTAAGGGAAGGCCAACTAAATATCAGGCCCTACTCCTAGACACCACAGAGGTAACCCTAAAGCCCTGCAGTACTCTAAACCCAGCCCCATTAATGCCAACTGAAACTTCTCCTAATCTAGCTCACTCTTGCTCAGAGGTAGTCAAACTTGTCTACTCTTGTAGGGCTGACATATCTGATACCCCATTAGAAGGTACAGAGAAATAGTTTGATGGTAGCAGCTTTGCACAAAATGGACGGAGGAAGGCAGGATATGCCATCATCAGCTTATATAAAACTATAGAAACCCATCCCCTGGCACTGTCCACATCAGCCCAAAAAGCTGAGATCATAGCCTTAACTCAAGTGTTAATCCTGGGACAAGAAAAAAGGATAAATATCTACACTGACTCCAAGTATGCTTTCCTTGTCTTCCACGACCATGTAGCCATCTAGAAGGAAAAGGGGCTCCTAACTGAAAAAACATTCCTATTAAACATGGGCCTGAAATCTTACAGCTTTTAGAAGCTGTACAAAAGCCAAGGCAGGTAGCAGTAATCCATTGCAGAGAACACCAGAGAGCTACATTCTCCATTGCTCAGGGCATCAAAGGCCAACTGAGAAACAAAAAGGGCAGCTTTATTGACAAACTCCAAGATAACATTATTCTCTTCCCCTAAACTTTTTGAGTCTTGCCCAATATATACAAGCAAACAGGTCTCATGGACAATTGAACAAGGTGGCAGACTGAAGGGACCTTGATGGTATATAGGCCAAAAGCTTCTACTTTTCCAGTCATGCCAATGGAAGATTATCAAGAACTTACACAATTCCTTCTATATAGGGAGGGATGCCATGGTTACATTGGCAAAACAAAACAAAACAAAACAAAACAAAACAAAACAAACAATAAAACAACTATTCATAGTAAAGGGATTATCTACTATAGTCAAGAGAGTCACCCAAGCCTGCTCATTATGTACCTACAACAATCAGGTGGAAGAATGCTCTCTACTCCTCTGCTAGAGCCAGTACAGAGGAGGGGACCTTAATCAGAGGAAGATTGGGAACTAGACTTCATTCAAATGCCACTCTCTTGAGGATACAAATGTCTACTAGTTTTTATAGACACCTTCACTGGTTGGCTAGAGGCATTCTCTATTTGCAGTGAGAAGGCTACTGAAGTTGTCAAAGCCTTACTAAAGAAAATTATTCCCAGATTTGGGCTTCCTTGCTCCTTACAGAGTGACAACAGACCCTCTTTTTCAGCTAAGGTCATTCAATCTGTAGCTAAAGCCCGAGGTATCCATTATTATTTACATTCTGCTTAGAGACCTCATCTTCTGGAAAGGTCGAAAGGGCCAGTCAAACTCTAAAACAAATTCTAGCTAAGCTTTGTCAAGAGACCTCTGAACCTCGGTAGCCTTGCTATCTATAGCTCTCCTTAGAATAAGGGGATCACCCCTAAACTCCCATAAAGTTCAGCCCTTTTGAAATGCTATATAGAGGACACTTTTTAACTCTACACTTCCTTATAGATCCAGAAATTCCTAACCTAATGAAGTACATAGTTAATCTAAGACAAGTACACAAGGCCCTTCAGAAATATGGTAATAAGATCCTCCCTGCTCCTGGGGGAAGCCACGGGACTGTAGCAGCTACCTTGGGGGATCAGATACTTATTAAAATCTGGAAGGAAGGATCTCCCAATAATCAACTCCTTCTAAAATGGAAAGGACCATAAGGAGTTGATGAGCACCCCAAAGGCCATCAAGCTCCAAGGAATCAACAGCTGGGTACATTTGTCTAGAATAAAACCTGCCCCTATTGATTCAGGTCCCCAACAGGACATTTGACCTGGGACTGGGAGTGGGACAAACTCTTACACTTGTGAACTGGTTGAAGATCTCACGTTTCTCTTCAAAAGGAACAAGCAAGATAAGTGATACTAGCAATATGATTCTAATCTTCATAATTCTAATCATGCTCAGCCTCTCTGAAGAGAATGGGAATCCAATGCTCTTGTAAACTTTTCTAATATAATAGCAAAGGGAAATAGTTTCTCTGACTGCTGGATATGTCACAGACAACCCCACTATAGTCATACTCTCCCTGAGTTTCAGCCTGTCAGTTCTAATCTTACCCTCAACCTTACCCTCACCAATGGCTCCTTAAAGCCCTTCTCTATGCCCCTAGAGGTTTTCCTCCAACTTTCCACTTCCCTCAGTTGTGTAAACCTCACTATCCTTTTCAATTGTTCCTCTAAGTCAGGCATTTTCATTCCGAACTGCTGTTCTTCTGACCATCCTTGCTGTACTTGTCTCACCACACAATGTACTAATATTACATGTTGGAATACAATACAAGTCTCTCCAGTCTTCCTGCTTTCTTTTAATCCTTCTGATTCTACCTGTAAATCCAATAGTAAACCCGATACTACTCACTGGTGCCCTGTAGGGCAAGGTATCTTTGACCCTAACAATAAACATGCAAACAGTCCCAAGGATCACTGTTCCTGTTGGCGAGGAAAGATACCTACAACCTAGGCATATTACCTAACTTTCCCTGAAAGGGGCTTCAGGACCCACATTACTCAGGGAGGCCTCTTTCTCTCGATTGCTCCCCTTCCTCTTCATGGGGAACTTCCTTATTGTCCTCGTTTAACTCCACCAACCCCCGTCAAGCCTGTACTTATGTGTCTGTGGGGACTACTGTAATGTTCTCCCCTATGAGGAAAATCTGGAGGGAACTTTCCATGGGTCACCTCTTACCTATAGATGTATTGATAACTCCCAATTTATAGGCCAATGTAGTTTAGGGTTTTTAAGCCCACAAGGTATCTCCTGCATAACCATCCATAATATTACTCAGTCCTCCTCCAAGCAAGCCATAGGCCTCATATTAGCTGATATTGGGACTGCCGTTGGTATAGCAGCCCTATGGGGAGGATTTGCCTACCATGAAGCCACCTTGAAAAACCTCACTCAGAGTCTAGCTACCCTAGCAAAAAGCACTGGAAATGCTCTCCAGAACTCATAACATTCAGTTGATTCATTGGCAAATGAAGTCCTTAATAATTGATTGGCTCTTGACTATTTATTAGCAGAACAGGGAGGCATATGTGCAGTTAATAAGACTTGCTGCACTTACATTAATACCACCAGCCAGGTAGAGGAAAACATCAAAGAAATCTATAACCATGAATTTGCTAAAGGAAACCCCACGATTCTATTTGGCAAGCTCTATAGAACACTCTACCTTCTGTCACCTGGTTCCTTCCCTTATTAAGATCCCTAATCACTTTGATCTTACTGCTAATATTTGGTCCCTGCCTCTTTAACTTACTGGTGAAATTTGTTTCTTCCATATTCCAATAGTTCCAAGCCAGAATCATAGTCGTGCAAGGCTACCAACCTATCCCCAGAGGCAGCTCTGATATTATCCTACACCCATTAGATCAGATGGGATGAGAGTTCTGTGATCCTCAACAGGTAGGGCCTACATTCCTCTGAAAGGAGGAAGCAGCTACAGACAATGGATCTTTGTCCTTCTTCTTCTCAAAAGGAATTTTTAAGGATCACATCTCTCAGGGGGCATTTGAGGTAGGTGTTACACTAGGGGCCCTCCCCAGGGCAGCCAAAATGAAAAATAGCCTTAAAGCAATAGACTTGACTTAACCGTAGGACCTGACACAATATTGAGGCAATGATAAGGAAATTCCCCAACATAGGCATAGGCAGAAGAACAGCTGGCGTGACCTAAAATTCACCTCTGCTTCATTATACGATCATTATAATAAATTTACATTGCTGTTTTGACCTCCTTTATGGGCAAACTGAGTGTACTACGGGTAAACGCATGCCCAGAAAGAAGGTTATATAAGAAACTTATCTGTCAATCAAGGCTTGTATAGGACTGGCTACCATGATGGGAGTGGGGGTGCTGGAGGGAGACTGGGGGTGGAGGGTTGCGGGAAGCGGGCCAAAGCTTTACAGGCAAAATAAGAGCCCAAAACAGGAGGCTTTGGGGCTGACCTCTCTTGGCAGCCTACTCTCTCCCATCTGAGAAGTAGCTTGCTTCCAAACTTCTGGGTGTCTGCTTTCAATTCATTGTCGCCAGATGCCAAGAATCGAAGACAAGGAGTTCCAGGACTCCCCAATCTGGTAACAGCTGCAATGGTGTTAGGCATATAGTGAACACAGGTGCTAGAGATGAGTTAAAGCAGAAATTTTAGACCAGTGGGGAGGCAGATGTTTCATCAGGTGAGCATAATGTCACAAGTGCTGGGGCGGCGGTAAGGGTTGGGCAAGAGAGAGTAATGCGGAACCATTTATTTATTTATTCTAGTTTTAGCATATTAGAGTTTTTATAGACTTCTCGAACATTTTGATAGTTTTTAAAAAATAAATAAAATTTTCTTACCAAACTTATTCACAACAACTCAGTTTCCTTTTGCATTCTTAACCTTTGTTCAAATTTGAAAACTGAATGCAATATATGCCGATTATTACTATCTTAATGTTGATTTTGTATTGAGGAGAAAAATCATAGTGAATAGAGTAAAATGTAGGGTAATAGTCAGCAAGATGACAGACAATGAAGCTCCAAGCTCTCACTCCCTGACAGTAATGTCAGTAAAATAATCAGGAACTGTCTGAATTAGCTGGGGCTATCAGTGCAGGGGACCCAAGAAGTGGCAACAATGGTTTCTTTTCTCCTCTCACCACTGCCAGCCCTGGCAGGAGTACAGATGAGTCCACAGGATGTGTGTGTATGTGTGTGTTTCTCCTTTCTTCTTGGCATCCTCTGATTTGCTTAGCGCATTACCATGTTTTCTGAGAGTAATGGCTATGAGCATACCAATAGGTCTGAGGCCTATATTGGTCTTGTGCCTTTGGGAGTTGAGTATACACATGGTATGATGGATCCAGGTGCACAGGTTCAGTTGTCCCCTTGGCTTCTACCTGCTGTGGTAAGGTAATGTACTTCCCTCTGGAAAGCAGCTCGAGGCTTGGGAATAAAAGGACTGCAATGGTGTAGGTTGGGGCCAACAGCTCCTGGTTTGGACATTGGGTAGCCTGTAATGGCCTGCTGAAATGTGAAAGGGTTAAAGAATAATTAAAATCTGAAACTGGACAAAGGAAGTCTATAACTTAGGCCTAGTTTCTGGAACCCCTAACCACATTCTGTTAATCATGAAACTTGTAACAATGAGCTCATACGCTAACTGCCAATTTTAGCTTGTGTAACCCTGCTTGCTTGCGTGGCCTGAAAAATAATCAATTGTATATAAGCTGAAAATTACTGTTTGGCCATCGCCCATGGGAACACTGGCTATTGCCCATGGGAACATAGGCAATCACCCATAGGAACATAACATTCTAATAACAAGCTTTCTGCTTCTGTACTCCCCGCTTGCACACCTGACCAGTGGGTTGACAGGTAGTGAATAGGAGAAAGATGGACCTTTGTGTTTAAGACAGAATGAGGAATAGGATTTGGGGCTTAAAAACCTTGTATCTTGGCATTTCGAGGCTGCTCCTTTGCAAGGACAGCCGCCGGCTAATAAACTGTCTCCTGGTTAAGAGCACTCAAGTTGGGTCTGGTTATTCTGGACACAACAGGTAGCCAAGTGAATTGCTAGGGGCTCCTGGAATGAGGGAAGAGGTTGAGGATGTAGGGAGTCCAGGCCTGCAGAGTCAGGGTCTCACTTGGTCTGGTGTGTTGTGCAACAGTGAGGTTGAGTTGCTGCCCTGGGGACTATAGTAGGAGGGCTGGAGAAGTAGGAGATGTGGCCCATCTTTGTTTCTGAAGATATTCTCCTTTTTGGCTCTGGGTTTTTCCCAATTGCTTTAGCTATTCTAATTCCTTTGCCTCTCCCTAGAAGTGGTTTTGAAAGATAAACGCATATACTTTTTATTTTTTAAATTCCACTGGAAGTTCTACAACTTGCTGTTTTCTTTTAACAGTTCATCATCAGCATTTTTTTTATGTCAGTACCTATATATCTTTCTCATTTAAAAAATATAAATAAACAAAATACAAATTGATAGTAAAGTATTGTGTGAATGTACTGGAATTTACTTACCTGGTCCCTCTTAATGGCTATTTTCCCAAATGTTCTGTCAAAATAAGTAATGCTGATATCAATTATTTTTAAATTGTTTTAATTTTTAATTTTTTCAATTACAGTTGACATAATATTATATTAGTTTCAGGTGTACAGCATAGTGATTAGACATTCATATAACTTAAGAAGTGATTACCCCAATAAGTCTAGCACCCGTCTGACACCATACATAGTTATTACAATATTATTATTATTATTCAATTATAGTTGATATTCAACGTATTAGTTTCAGGTGTACAGATAGTGGTTAGACATTCATAAAACTTACGAAGTAATCTCTGTGATAGGTCTAGTATTGACCTGGCACCATACATAGTTATTACAATATTAACTATATAGTCCCTATGTTGTCCTTTACATCCCTGTGACTATTTTGTAACTGCCAATTTGTACTTCTTAATCACTTCACCTTTTTCACCCAGTCATCCAATAGAGTCACCCAATACAGTGAGTGCATCTGGTAATCTTCAGTTTGTTCTATGTATCAATGAGTCTGTTTTTGTTTTGTTCCTTTATTTTGTTTCTTAGATTCCAAATATAAGTGAGATCATGAAGAAGAAATTTCAGGATTTTTCTTAAAAGCTAATAAGCTTTTTTGTTCTGCTTCTATAAACATGCTTGCTGCATGTAAGAGCTCACTGCAGAGCTCTTTTGCACCTTGTCCTCCTTGCCTTTTGCTCAACAAATGTATCTGTTTGTACTATTTGTACCTCTAGCAGCTCCCACTTTCTGTAACAATTTGTATCTGTCAGCAACCTGAGACAGCTCTGGGCCTTACCAATGTTACTACTTGTAGTCTCCATAGCAACTCCCACCATTTGTAACAGCTTGAGTTCAAATGGACCAATTAGCTTGTGTAAAAATTCTGGTATATAAACAATGTTGCAACTGAGCCTACTGCCCAGATCTTCAGAGCACTAGCTCCTCTGTGACTGCTCATAATAAAGCTGAGTTCTCTTTTCTCTTCTAGTTACTGCTTGGTGTTTTGTTGGACTAGTTTGGGATTTTTCCACAACTTGTCTTTCTCTGTCTGACTTATTTTACTTAGCATAATACCCTCTAAGTCCATCCATGATGTCGCAAATGGCAAGATTTCATTCTTTTTTATGGCCGAGTAATATTCCATTGTATATGTGTACCGTATCTTCTTTTTTTTTTTTAATTAAATTAATTGGGATGTCAGAGGTTTATAAAATTATGTAGGTTTCAAGTGTACAATAATACTTCATATGAATATTGCATTGTGTGTTCACCACCCAAAGTTAAATTTCCTTCTGTCACCACATATTTAACCCCCTTTACCTTTATCTACTTCCCCTCTTCCCCCTTACCTCTGGTAATCACTAAACTATTGTCTGTGTCCATGAGTCTCTGTTTGTTTGTCTTGTTTATTTGTTGCTTTCAGTTTTATATCCCACATATACGTGAAATTATGTGGTTCTCAACTTTTTCTGTCTGACTTATTTCTCTTAGCATGATAATCTCAAGATCCATCATCCATGTTGTTGCAAATGGCAGTATTTCATCTTTTCTTATGGCTGAGTAATATTCTGTTGTATATGTGTACCATCTTCTTTATTCAATCACCTATCAAAGGGCAATTTCGTTGTTTCCATGCTTTGGCTACTATGAATGATGCTGCTGTGAACATCAGGGTGCAATCCTATGGATAAATGTTTGCAATTTTGGTGGGTAGATACCCAGAATAAGGATTGCTGGGTCATATGATAATTCTTTTCTTAATTTTTTGAGCAAACTCCATAGTGTTTTCCATAATGGCTGTATCAGTTTACATTCCCACCAGCAGTGTATGAGAGTTCCTTTTTCCCCACCTCTTCAACACTTGTTATTGCTTGCCTTGTTGATGATAGCCATTCCAATAGGTGTGAGGTGGCATCCCATTGTGGTTGTGATTTGCATTTCCCTAATAGCTAGTGAAATTGAGCATTTTTCATATGTCTGTTGGCCATTTGTATGTCTTCCTGGGAGAAGTGTTCAGGTCCTCTGCCCATTTTTTAATTGGACTGTGTTTTGCTGTTGTTGTTGTTGAGTTGTATGAGTTCTTTGTATTTCGGATATTAGCCCTGTTATTGGAAGTATTGTTTGCAAATATATTCTCTCAGTCGGTTGGTTGTTTCTTTGTTTTGGGGTTTGGTTTTTTTTTTGATGATTTCTTTGGCTGTGCAGAAGCTTTTCAGTTTTACATAGCCCCATCCATTTATTTTTGCTTTTGCTTCCCTTGACTTTTAGGTCAAATTCATGAAATCCTCTCTAAATCCAAGGTCTATGAGTTTAGTACCTATGTTTTCTTCTATGCAGTTTATTGTTTCAGGTCTTATATTTAGCAATTTGATCCATTTTTGAGTTAATTTTGGTGTATGGTGACAGATAGTCTAGTTTCATTCTTTTGCATGTGGCTTTCCAATTTTCTCAGCACCATTTATTGACGAGGTTTTCTTTCCTCCATTTCATGTTTTTGGCTCCTTTGTTGAAAATTATTTGCCCATATATATGGTGGTTTATTTCTGGACTCTCAATTCTGTTCCATTTGTGTCTGTATTTTTCTGCCAATACCATGCTGTTTTGATTATTGTTGCTTTGCAGTATAATTTGAAGTCCAGTAGCATGATACCTCTGCCCTTGTTCTTTTTTTTTTCTGGATTGCTTTGGCAGTTTGTGGTCTTGTGATTTCATATGAACATGATTATTTTTTTTCCTCTATATCTTTAAAATATGGGGTTGGGAATTTTGATGAGGACTGAATTAAATTTTTATAATGCTTTAGGTAACAGGGTCATTTTAACTATGTTGATTCTTCCAGTCCAGGAATATGGAATATCTTTCCATTTCTTTGTGTCTCCTTCAATTTCTTTTAGAATGTCCTATAGTCTTCAGTATATAGGTACTTCACATGTTTCATTAGGTTTATTCCTAGGTATTTTATTCTTTTTGTTGCAGTTGCAAAAGGATTTTTTTTCCATTTCTTTTCCTGAAAATTCATTGTTAGTGTACAGAAATGCTATGGATATTTGTACATTGATTTTATATCCTGAAACTTAATGTATTTGTTTACTATTTCTAATAGGTTTTAGTGGTATCTTTTGAGTTTTTTATATAGAGAATCATGTCATCTGCAGAAAGCGACAATTTGACTTCTTCATTCCCAATTTGGATGCCTTTTATTTCTTTCTCTTGCCTGATTGCTTAAGCTAGAACTTCTAACACTGTATTGAATAACAGTGGTGATAGTGGACAATCTTGTTTTGTTCCTGATCTTAGAGGTAAGGTTTTTAGTTTTTTACCATTAAATATGTTATTAGCTGAGGATTTGTCATATACAGCCTTTATTATGTTGAGATTCTTTCTATACCCATTTTATTAAGTGTTTTAATAATAAATGGATGCCGTATCTTGTCAAAGGCTTTTCCTGCATCTATCAATATGATCATATAATTTTAATCCTTTATTTTGTTAATGTGGTATACCACATTAATCAATTTGCATATGTTAAACCACTCTTGTGCCCCTAGAATGAAGCCCACTTGATCATGATGTATAATCTTTTTAATGTGTTGTTGTATTTTATTTGCTAGTATTTTGTTTAGGATTTTTGCATCTGTATTCATCAGAGATATTTGGCTATAGTTTTTTGGTGTGTGTGTGTTATCTTTACCAGGTTTTGGTATCAGGGTAATGTTGGCCTCATAAATGAGATAGGAAGTATTGCCTCTTCAATTTTTTGGAAAAGTTTGATTAGCACAGGCATTAAATCATCTTTGAATGTTTGATAGAATTCACTACTGAAGCCATCTGGTCCTGGACTTTTACTTTTTGGAAGGTTTTCGATGATTGTTTCCATTTCATTACTGTCGATTAATCTATTTAGATTTTCCAGTTCTTTGTGATTCAGTCTCGGAAGGTCGTATATTTCTAAGAACTTGTCTACTTTTAGGTTATTGGATTTGGTGGCACATAATCTTTCATAGTATTCTTATACGACCCTTTGTATTTCGGTGGTATCTGTCATACCTTCTCCTCTTTTGTTCCTGATTTTGTTTATTTGTGTCCTTTCTCTTTTTGCCGTAGTGAGTCTAACAAGGCATTTGTCCATTTTATTGCTTTTCAAAAAAGCAGTCCTTTGTTGCTTTATTTTTTTCTATTGTCTTTTTCATCTCAATTTCATTTAATTTTGCTCAATTTTTAAAAAATTTCCTTCTGCTGACTTTGGACTTCATTTGTTCTTCTTTTTCTAATTTTCTAAGATATGTTAGGTTGTCTATTTTGGATTTTTCTTGTTTCTTGACATAGGCCTGTAAATATACAAACTTTCCTCTTATTACTGCTTTTGCTGTATCTCAAAATTTTGTCATGTTGTGTTTTCATTCTTGTTTGTTTCTATATATTTCTTGATCTCTCCTTTTATTTCTTCTGTGACCCACTTACTCTTTAGTAGCATGTTGTTTAATCTTCACATATTTATGGTTTCCCACTTATTTTTTGCAGTTGCTCTTTAGTTTTAAAGTATTGTGGTCAGAGAATATGCTTGGTATACTTTCAGTCTTAAATTTGTTGATGCTGATTTTGTGTCCCAACATATGATCTATCCTTGAGAATGTTCCATGTGCACTAGAGAAGAATATATAGGCTGCTGCTTTGGGATGAAAGGGTCTGTAAATGTCAATTGTGTCTAATTGGTCTAATGTGTCATTGAAGGGTGATATTTCCTTATCAATTTTCTGTTTGGATCATCTAGCCATAGCTGACAGTGGGGTATGTAGGTCCCCTACTATAATTGTGTTTTTGTCAGTTTCTCCCTTTAGTTCTGTTAGTAGTTGCTTTATATATTTTGGTGCTCCCTGATTGGAAGCATAAATATTAATAAGTGTTAGGTCTTCTTCACGTATGGTTCTCTTTATCATTATGTAGTGTCCATCATTGCTTCTCTTTACCTTTTTTATCTTGAAGTCTATTTCATCAGATATAAGTATGACTACTCCTACTTTTTTCTGGATACCATTTGCTTAGAGTATCATTTTCTACTCTTTCACTTTGAGTCTATATTTGTCTTTGCAGTTGAAATGTGTCTCTTAATGGCAGCATATAGATGAGTTTTGTTTTTTGATCCAATCTGCTATTCTGTGACTTTTTATTGGTGAGTTCAATCCATTTACATTTAGGGTGATTATTGATATGTGAGGTTTTCTGATAGCCATTTTATCTTTTGTTTTCTGGTAGCTCAGTGTCCTTATTGTTTCTTTGCTTTTGTGTTTCTGTCTGTTATTTTAGTTTGGAAATATTCTGTGGTTTTTCCCTCCGTTCCTTCTTGTTTTATGTTATGTGTCTCAGTTCTATATGTTTTTGCGTGTGTGGTTACCATTAAGTTTATGTAAAAGAAGTTTTCATATATATAGTAATCCTTTTTCTTCTGCATGAGTCTTATCTCCATTCCCCTTTGCAGATTCAGACCTTTACTCCCTCCTTTTTTCTGTTTTTGTTGTCTCAAATTATCCCTATTTATTCCATGAGTACATTTTTGAGTTTCAGTAGCTATTATATTTTTTAAAAGTTTTTGACCTTTAACCATTATGTAATATTTAAGTTTATAATACCCTGTTCTTAATAAAGGTTGTGATTTCCCACTTCTGTCTGTTTGTTAGTCATCTTACTCATAGTTTTGTACTTTTTTGTCCTTTTGTTTCAGGTAGAATGAACCCCTTTAGTATTTCCTGTAATGCAGGCCTTGTGGTGGAAAATTCTCTTAGCTTCTGTATGTCTAAAAAGGTCTTTATTTCTCCCTTATATCTCAAGGAGAATTTTGCCAGGTATATTATTCTTGGCTGGTAATTTCTCCTTTTCAATAGATTGAATATTTGATTCCACTCCTTCCTAGCTTGTAAAGTTTTTTTAAAATTTATTTTATTATTTTTATTTTTTTATGGTGACATTGGTTAACGAAATCCAATAAGTTTCATCTGTACACTTGAACAGTAAGGCACATATATATTTACACTGTGTGTTCACGTCTCATAGTTAGATTTCTTTCTGTCACCACATATTTGACTCTCTTTACCCCATCTACCTCCTCCTTCCCACCACTCCCTACCCTCTGGTAATCACTAGTCTATAGTTCATGTCCATGAGTCTCTGTTTGTCCTGTTCATTTGTTGCTTTTAGGTTTATATTCTACATATAAGTGATATCATGTGATTTTCAACTTTTTCTGTCCGGGTTGTTTCACTTAGCATGATTATCTCAAGGTATGGCAGTATTTCATCTCTTCTTATGGCTGAGTAATATTCCATTGTATATATGTACCACAGCTTCTTTAGCCAATCATCTATCATAGGACACTTCAGTTGCTTCCATGTGAATAATGCTGCTATGAACATCAACGTGCAAATATCTTTTCGGATATGAGTTTTCAAGTCTTTGGAGGATTGCTGGATCATATGGTAGATCAATCCTTAGTGTTTTGAGGAAACTCCATACTGTTTTCCATAGTGGCTGTACCAATTTACAGTCCCACCAGCAATGTATGAGTGTTCCTTTTTCTCCACATTGTCTCCAACATTTGTTATTACTTGTCCTGCTGATTATAGCTATTCTAACAAGTGTCAGGTGGTATCTCTTTGTGGTTTTGATTTGCATTTCCCTAATAGCTAGTGATGTTGAGCATCTTTTTATATATTTGTCGGCCATTTGTATGTCCTCTAGGGAAAAGTGTCTGTTCAGGTCCTCTGCCCGTTTTTTGATTGGATCATTTGCTTTTTTGTTGTTATTGAGTTGTATGAGTTCTTTGTATATTTTGGATATTAGGCCCTTATCGGAGGTGTATCTTGCAAATATATTTTCCCATTCGGTTGGTTCTCTCTTTACCTTGTTGACGATGTCTTTTGCTGAGCAGAAGCTTTTTAGTTTAAGGTAATCCCATTCATTTATTTTAGCTTTTACTTCCCTTGCTTTTGAGGTCAAATTCATAAAATTCTCTTTAAGTCCAAGGTCCTTGAGTTTAGTTCTTATGTTTTCTTCTAGGCATTTTATTGTTTCAGGTCTTATATTCAGGTCTTTAATCCATTTTGCGTTAATTTTGGTGTGTGGTGATACACAACAGTCTAGTTTCATTCTTTTTCAGGTGGCTTTCCAGTTTCCCAGCACCATTTATTGAAGAGACTTTCCTTATTCCACTGTATGTTTTTGGCTTTTTTGTCGATAATTATTTGCCCATATAAATATGAGTTTACTTCTGGACTCTCAATTCTGTTTCATTGGTTAGTGTGTCTGTTTTTCTGCCAATATCATGCCGTTTTGGTTACTGTCGCTTTGTAGTATAATTTGGCTTGTAAAGTTTTTGCTGCTGAAAAGTCCAATGATAATCTAATCGGTTTTTCTTTATAGGTTACCATCTTCTTTTCCCTGGCTTCCTTGAGAATTCTTTCTTTGTCATTAAGTTTTGATAGTTTTAATATAATGTCTTGGAGAAGGCCTTTTTGGGTTAAGATAATTAGGTGCTCTCTTTGCTTCCTGGATTCAAGAATCTAATTCTTTCCATATGTTTGGGAAATTCTCATTAACTATTTGTTTGAATAAGTTCTCTGTTCCCTTTTCCATCTCTTCTCCTTCTGGTATACCCATTATTCTTATATTGTTTTTTCTGATGGTATCAGATAGTTCTTGTAGAGTTCTTTAACAGTTTTTTCACCCTCAAGTCTCTTTCCCTTTCATCTGCATCATTTCCAGCTTTGTCTTCTACATAACTAATTCTTTTCTCCATCTGGTCATCTCTATTTCTTAAGCTTGCTATCTCATTCTTCATCTCTTCTTTTGAGTTCGTCAGCTCCAGAAGTTCTTTTTTGGAATTTCAATTTACTCGGTAAAGTATTTGTGTTGTTCATTGATTGCCTTTCTAAGTTCATTGACTTGTTGATCAGAATTTTCTTGCATCTCATTGAGTTTTTTCAGAACTACAATCTTGAATTTTCTGTCACTTAAATTACAAATTTTATACCTTTCAGTTTGTTTTTTGGAGATTTTTATTTTCTTTCTGAGCTGCCTTGTCACCTTGGTTGTTCATGGTATTTCATGGATTATTTCTTTACCCATGCATTAATGAGAATGTACTCTGCTTGCTTATGTATGTATGTATGTATGTATGTATGTATGTATGTATGTATGTATGTATGTATTTTTATTTAGAGTGATCTGTCTTTAGCAGGTAGATAAGAATAGGTTTTTCTTTTGTTTTCCAGTAGGTGGAGCCCAAGCCTCCTGCACTGCCCAAGCCTCCTGACCTCCGCTTTGTGGCAAAAGAAAAAAAAAAAAAAAAAGCCCTTAATTCCCAGGGAGGTTTGTGTCTCCTGTGACCAGGTCATATGGATTCCAGGGCTCCACCCCCATGGAAAAATGTGAAGGATGATGGGAGTCCAAGCCTCTGAAGAACCCCCGAAGTCCTGGTACTGCCCCAGAAGCCAGATGAGTGCTGTGCTGCTTCCTCCCGCATCAGCCTGGATGGGTGGGGGTGGGGTGGAGAGGCTGCCAGTATGTCTGTGGCTGTTTTCTTTCCTGTTATGCTGGCTGCCAAGCTTTAGCTTTCTTACTTCTATATCTTTACCACTGTCACTGGGACCAGCCATAGTGTGTGTCTAATTCCCCCGCCCCCGACCCCCGGGGTAAACTGTAGCAAATACTCATTGCTACAGTTTACCCCGGGGGTCGGGGGCGGGGGGCGCTGCTAGCTATAGTAGAGTGAGGGAAGGCGGCCAGGCTCCATGACTCAGCTTTCTGCCCGGCAATGCGGTTGCTAAATCATAGCTGTCACCCTTCTGTATTCTGTCTCTGCCCTGTTCACTGGGCCCTGCCACGTGGAATATGCTGCTCATTCAGGCAAGACTGTTTGGGGCTATAGAGAGTGAAAGCAGCCACCTAATTACCCCCACCCCACCCCACCCCCACCCCCAGCATAGCACTGGGCTATGTCCATAGCACTGGTCCGCACTCCTCTCTCTTTCCACCTCTCTTGCTTGCCCAATTTGCCAACCTTCAGATGTTCTGATGTGCAGATCTCTCAGATGTGTTTGTGTGCTAGGCTGGGTGTTTTCTGTTGGATTGTAGCTGTTCAGTTTATTACAATTTCAAGGGGAGAGATTAAGCGGACCCCTCATGCTGCTATGCTTCTGACATCACTCTACACATCTTCTTTATCCAATCATCTATTGAACAATTGGGTTGGTTCCATATCTTGGCTATTGCAAATTACGTTGCAATGAACATAGAGGTGCATATATCTTTTTGAATTAGTGTTTTGGATTTCTTTGGATAAACACCCAGAAATAGAATCGCTGTGTCATATGGCAGCTTTATTTTAAATATTTTTTAGGAATCTCCATATTGTTTTTCATAGAAGCAGCACCAATTCACAATCTCACCAACAGTGTACAAGGATTCCCTTTCTCCACATCCTCACTAGTGCTTGTTATTTGTTGATATTTTGATGCTAACCAGTCTAACATATATGAGGTGATATTTCATTGTGGTTTTGATTTGCATTTCCCTGATGATTAATGAGGTTGAGGATCTTTTCATATGTTTGTTGGCCATATCTGCATGCCTCCTTTGGAAAAATGTCTATCCAGGTCCTCTGCCCATTTTTTAATCTGATTGTTTGGGAATCTTTTTTTTGGGGGGGTGGGCGGTGGAGGGTGTTCCTTATCTATTTTGGATAGTAACCCCTTATTGGATATATCATTAGCAAATATCTTCTCCCATTCAATAGGCTGTTTTTTCATTTTGTTGATGGTTTCCTTTGCTGTGCAAAAACTTTTAGTTTGATGGAGTTCCATTTGTTTATTTTTTCTTTTGTTTCCTTTGCCTGAGGAGACATTTCTAGAAAGGTATTGCTATGATATATGTCAGAGTCTACAGCCTGTGTTTTCTTCTAGGAGTTTTATGGTTTCAGGTGTTACATTTAAGCCTTTAATCCACTTTGATCCAGTTTCATTTTTTTTGCATGTATCTGTCAAGTTTTTCCAACGCCATTTATTAGACTATCTTTATCCCATTGTATATCCTTGCCTCCTTTCTAGTAGATTAATTGACCGTATAAATGTGAATTTATTTCTGGGTTTTCTATTCTGTTCCATTGATCTTTGTGTCTGTTTTTATGCTGGTACCATGCTGTTTTGATTATTATAGCCTTACAGTATAGTTTGATTTCAGATAGTGTGATGCCTCCAATTTTGTCCTTCTTTCTCAAGATTGCTGTGGCTATTTGGAGTCTTTTATTTTTCCATATAAATTTTAGGAATATTCATTCTAGTTCTGCAAACAATGCCACTGGCATTTTGGTAGGGATTGCATTGGTTCTATAGACTTCTTTGGATAGTATGGATATTTTAACGATGTTAATTCTTCCTATCTATAAGCACGATATATGCTTCTATTTATTTGTATCTTCTTCAATTTCTTTCTTTAATGTTTTATAGTTTTCCAAGGACAGGTCTTTTACTTGCTTGGTAAAATTTTTTCCTAGGTTTGATGCAATTGTAAATGAGATTGTGTTCTTAATTTCTCTTTCTGATAGTTTGTTATTGGTATATAAAAATGCAACTGATTTCTAAAAATTAATTTCACATCTTACTACTTTACTAAATTCATTTATCAGTGCTAATGGTTTTCTGGTGGAATCTTTAAGGTTCTCTCCATTTAGTATAATGCCATTTGCAAATAATGACAGTTTTACTTCTTCCTTTCTACCTAGATGGCTTTATTTCTTTTTCTTGTTTGATTGCTGTGGCTAGGACTTCCAATACAATGTTGAATACAAGTGGTGAAAGTGGACATCCTTGTCCTGTTCTTGATCTTTAGAAAAACATTTTTAGTTTTTCCCCATTGAGTATGATGTTAGCTGTGGGTTTGCCATATATGGCCTTTATTATGTTAAGGTATGTCCCCTCTATTCCCAATTTGCTGAGAGTTTTTTTTTTTTTTAATCATACATGGATGCTAGATTTTGTCAAAGGCTTTTCCTACATCTATTGATATGATCAGATAATTTTAATTTTCCAATTTGTTAACGTGGCATATTACATCAATTGATTTGTGAATATTGAACCAAACTTGCATCCCAGAAATAAATCCCACTTCATTATGATGTGATCTTTTCAACATATTGCTGAATTGGGTTTGCTAATATTTTGTTAAGAATTTTTGCATCTATGTTCTTCAGGGTTATTGGCCTATAATTTTCTTTTTTTCTCTTTCTTTTCTTTCTTTCCTTCTTTCTTTCTTTCTTTTTTTTTTTTTTTTTGTAGTGTCTTTGTCTAGTTTTGGAATCAAGGTAATGCTGGCCTTGTAAAATGAGCTTGTGAGCCTTCCCTCCTCTTCAATTATTTTGGAATAATTTGAAAAGGATAGGTGTTAATTCTTCTTTGAATGTTTGGTAAAATTCACCTGTGAAGCCATCTGGGTCAGGACTTTATCGAAAATATTTGATTACTGATTTGATTTCATTAGTAGTTACTGGGTTTGTTTAGGTTTTCTACTGCTTCATGATTTAGTCTTGGAAGATTGTATGTTTCTAGGAATTTACCCATTTCTCCCACATTGTTCAATTTCTCAGCATATAATCGTTTATAGTTTTAAAAATGTAATTCTTTGTATTTCTGTGGTGTCTGTTATCATTTCTCCTCTTTCATTTCTGATTTTATTTATTTGGGTCCTCTCTTTTTCTCTTGATGAGTCTGGTTAAAGGTTGACTAATTTTGTTCATCTTTTCAAAGAACCAAATCTTAGTTTCATTGATCTTTTGTATTTTTTTCAGACTCTATTTCATTTATTTCCACACCATTCGTTATTTTTTTTTCTTCTACTCACTTTGGGCTTTGTTTGTTCTTCTTTTTCTAGTTCCTTTAGGTTTAAGTTTAGCTCGTTTATTTGATATTTTTCTTATTTGTTGAGGTAGGTCTGTACTGCTATGCATTTCCCTCTTAGAACTGCTTTATCTGTTCTAAGAGGGAAATGCATAGCAGTACAGACCTACCTCAACAAATAAGAAATCTGTGTCCCATAGATTTTGGATCACTGTGTTTTTATTTTAATTTGTCTCAAGGTATCTTTTGATTTCTTCTTTGATCTTATTTTAACCCATTTGTTGTTTTAGTAGCATGCTATTTAGCCTAAATGTGTTTCTGTGTTTTTCAGTTTTTTTCTTGTAATTGATTTTTAGTTTCATACCTTGTGGTCAGAGAAGGTCCTTGACATGATTCCAATATTCTTAAACTTATTGAGATTTGTTTTGTGGCCTAATATGTGGTCTATCCTGAAAAATGTTCCATGTGCACTTGAAAAGAATGTACATTCTCCTGCTTTGAGGTGAAATGCTCTAAAATATCAATTGAATCAATCTTGTCTAATATTTTATATAAAGCCACTGGTTTCTTGTTGATTTTCTGTATGAATAATCTATCCATGATGTCAATGGCATGTTAAACATCTTTACTATAACTGTGTTACTGTTGATCTCTTTATGTTCATCAATATTTGTTTTATATATTTAGGTGCTCCTAGGTTGGGTGCATAAAAATTTACAAGGGTTCTTGGCTCTTGTCAAAGTGATCCCTTTATCATTATGCAATGTCCTTCTTTGTCTCTTGTCATAACTTTTGTTTTAAAGTTTATTTTGTCTGATATAAGTATTGCTACCTCAGCTTTTCTTTCACTTTCATTAGCAGGAAATATCTTTTTCCATCCTTTTACTTTCAGTTTTGATCTGAAGTGGGTCTCTTGTGGGCAGCATATATGGGGTCTTATTTCCTTATTCATTCAGCCACCCTATGTCTTTTGATTGGAATACTTAATCCATTTACATTTAAAGTGATTATTGATAGGTACATAGTTATTGCCATTTTATTATTCATATTTTTGATCCTTTTTTCTCCTTCTTAAAGAAGCCCCTTTAACATTTCATGTAATACTGGTTTGGTTGTGATTAATTCTTTTAGTTTTTTCTTGTCTGAGAGGCTCTTTATCTGTCCTTTGATTATAAATGATAGCACTGCTGGATAGAGTCGTCTTGGTTGTGGGTCCTTGCTTTTCATCGCTTCGAATATTTTGTGTCAATCTTTTCTGACCTGCAAAATTTCTGTTGAGAAATTAGTTGACTGTCATATGGGAGCTCCCTTGTAACTAACTGCTTTTCTCTTTCTGCTTTTAAGATTCTCTCTTTGTCTTTAACTTTTGGCATTTTAATGATGATGTGTCTTGGTATGGACCTCTTTGGGTTCATCTTGTTTGAGACTCTCTGCACTTCCTGGGCTCATGTGTCTATTTCCTTCACCTGGTTAGGAAAGTTTTCCATCATTATTTCTTCAAATAGGTTTTCAATTCCTTGCTCTCTCTTCTTCTGGTATCCCTGTGATGCAAATGTTGGTACCTTTGATGTTGTTCCAGAGGCCTCTTACATTATTCTCACTTTTAAAAATTCTTTTCTTTCTTTCTTCTTTTCTTTTCTTTCTTTTTTGTGTTTTGTTCTGATTGGGTGTTTTTGATCCTCTGCTTCATTGAATTTATGGTTGATTCCCTCTAATGTAGTCTTCATTTCTGATTGGTTCTTTTTTGTTTTCTATCTTCATTTTTATATTTCCTATCTTTTTCTTTTTGCTGAATTTCTCACTCAGTCCACCTATACTCTTCCCCTAAGTTCATTGAGCATCCTTAGAACCAATGTTTTGAACTCTGCATCCGGTAGATACCTTATCTCCATTTTTTTTTCTGGAGTTTTGTTTGGTTCTTTTTTGGAGGAAAATGTTTCATTGTCTTCTCATTTTGGCTGCTTCCCTGTGTTTGTTTCTACTAGGTAGGTCTGCTATGTCTCCTTACTCCATAAAGCCACTTAGTAGAGTGGCTTTATGGAGTAAGTGCCCTGTGGGGCCTAGTGGTGCAGTATTCCTGGTCACCTGAGCTGGGTACTCCAGGGGTGGCCCTTGAATGGGATGTGTATGATTCCTTTTGTAGTTCTGCCTTGATTGCTGTTGGCACATCAGTGGGAGAGATTAACCCTGAGGCTGACTGGTTGTGAGGCCTGGCTGTGATTTCAGTGGATGAGCTGTTGTGCATGGGGTGACCCCACAGAATGACATTCACTTTAGCAGGGCTCTAGTGCCTGCCAACTCCACTGTGTGGGTGTGTTAATTGTGGAGTTGGGTGGGTGGTACTCTGGTGTGATCTGAAGCTGTCCGCTGGGTGTGTTGGTTCTGAGGCCTCTTGTGGGGGCACTCCAATGCAAACCAAGATCAGCTTCTGCCTGTGCTTGGCCTGGTGCCATTTGGTAGAAGCTACAAAGCGACCTACAGGTGGTTGCTGCTTGCGCTGGGCTTGGAGTTTCCTGGGAGAGCCTAAGCTATGAACTGAGGCCAGCTATCACTCGTTCAGGGCCCGGGGCCATTTAGCAAGAGGTAGGGGCAAACCAAGGCCAGATGCTGCTTGTTTAGGTTTGTGAACCTTTGAGAGATTTTAGGAAAGTCCATAGTGTGAGCTGAGGCTGGCCATTTCAGTGGCACTGCCTGCTGAAAAAGATTCCAGCTGGTGGGCAAGACCACCTCTTATTCTTCTTACTGACCTTGTTTACTGCCATTTCCTCCACTAGAATAAAAGGTTCAGGAGAGCAAAGATTTTTGTCTCGGTGCAAGGATTTAAAAATTATTTTCTTTAATGTTTTTAATGCTTACATAGTTTCTGGTCCACAGTAGGTGCTCAACAATTTACTTGGTGGCCATGGAGGGCAGTTCCTTGTGCCAGGATGGCTAGCTCCTGTGTGGCATCCTGTTGTTTTTTGGAGCCTGGAAGGTGAGGGTGAGAGCAGCCAGGCCTGGGTCCCAACTCTGGGTGCTCAACTCCAGTTGCCTTGGCCTCTTCTAATTTCTGAAACCCCTTTGCTGTGCAGCCCCTGCACCTGCCCATGAGCCTCCTATTTACCCTCAATATACTTATTACACACGTATTTGCACAAATGTTCCCCACGTCTGTTGGTCATTTGACTTTGCTGGTAGTTATACATAAAAATCAATTTTGCTTAAACTTTATGAGGTCAGATTTATTTGATTTTCCCTTTTAGCTTTTGGGTTTTTTTTTTTTAATTCTTTACGAAGCTCTCCACTCTGAAACTAAAGAATAAAAATGATTCATCCATGTTTCTACGAGTACTTTCATGGCTTCAGTTTTATAGTTCGTGCTGTCCGAAGATCCTTGCAGGGGTTTCCAAGCTCGCCTTGTGGAGTATGGGAACTGCTAGTGCAGCTCTGAGAAGCCTGGGCAGGTGCACTGTCTTGCTCACATCTTTGGGAAATTTTCCATGTCCCCTCCAGGGCTTGGAAGCAGCAAGCACCGCCATGAGGGACATGTGGGGAAACTGTCCCCTTCCCAGCAGCCATCCCTGGTGGAGAATGATGGTCCTTAGGATCTCCTGAAAAAAATTTCCAAGTCTACCTTTTGCTTTCAGGGTCCCCTCAAGAAGGCCAAGGAACTCCAAGGGAAATGTCTGGGTTTGCGCCAGATGCCTTCCACCTGGCTAATGACTTGATCTGAGAGATGTGATCCTAGGTGGGTCAGGAGGAGGTCAGGTGGCCTGGACAGGGGTGGGGTGGGGCAGGGGAGGGTGGGAGGTGAGCGCTGGACTGTGGGTGATCTGGCTCCATTCTGCTTACCCTTGCGCAGTTTATCAGTTGACACCTGATGGCTGCTTTTATATATTTTCTTTTCCTTCTGGCACTCAGGCAAAATATGCAAGGAATGAGATTTGACTGATGTTTGGGAAGCAGAGTTCCAGGTAGCTGCAGGACCAGCAAGATCATGCTCGCTGTGCCAGGGCATTTGGCGCTTCCTCCACTCGCAAGAAATTAGATCTGCATAGTTGTGGGTTGTAAGGCTGGTGCTGAGCTCTGGAAATGGGGCGAGGTGTTGCAGGCAGGTCGACCAGCCTATGCTGGTGCCCCTTGGCCCATGGGTCTGACTTGGACTGCTGTGAGGAACAGAAGATGTTGTCTGAGCCTGACGCCATCCTTTGTGGTCCCTGTGTTTGTACTTTCCATTCTCAATTTTTCTGAGTCTCTCCTGGAACTGAGGACTGGATGTATGGTGAAGGCACCATAGCTCTCCAGCTGTCCCACGTGTATCTTGGTCATTGGAACTTTAAGATTGTTATAAGTCCCCTCTCTGGAGCTGGGGACAAGTCTTGGGTGGCCTAGAAGAGGAGGCATGTGGAGGTTGTTTCCTGCACTCCACGTCTAATGATGGGAACTGAGATGACCCGGGCCCACAAGACCACCAGCAATGTGCTCTTGTTATCTTGGAGACCCATATCCATCCTGAAGCCATCTTTGTCAATGGTGCCGCATTACCCTGTGATGATTTTTAGTTTTTTTGTTTGTTTGTTTGTTTTCCGAGCTCTGTGCGAAATGGTCCTGGGAGCATTCAGGTCGTGGAGCCTGAGGCAGACTTTGGAGGCCATCTACAAGAACGGGATTGTCCAGGTGGTGGCTCTGTGAGGGTGGGGATCGACTGCCGGAAGATAGGACCAGCAACTATGTGGGGAAGTGGCCACTTCCATCCCCTCCTCATCTGGTCTCTCACTGCTGAGAAATTTGTGGTTCCACCAACACATGAAGGTTCCCTCCACTTAGGATAATTCACCCACAATGTTGTAGGCAGACTAAGAAGGAGGATGCTAAGGGCCTGGCCATAGTCCCACGTGGGATCCAATAGTCTTAGGTGCCTAACAGAGTTTTCTATCTCTTAGAATAGTGGACTGGCATTGGCCATCCTGAGAGGGTCAAGGAGGAGATTCTAAGCCTGGCAGTGGTCCTGCAGTGTCTATGGTTGTCAGAGGCTCCTCCAGGGAATTTTAAGTCTCATTCCAGAGACAGGGAACAGCCTCTGCAGGCTCAGGCCTTGGAGGACACCCCAAGTTGAGAAATAGGACCAGTGGTAAACTGGAACAAGGTCCGGTTTCCAGTCTGGTGGCAGTGCACCTTCACCTCCCTGCTATTTGGATCCTTTCCAGTGATGATTGCACTATTTGCGTGTCACCTGGAGGCTGTCCCACAAGGTCAACCAGATGTCCAAATGGCAGTTGGGAGGAAGGAAAAAGTGAAATGTCTGAAGAATTTTTCTGCTATAAGTGACATTCGGTATGAAGTAAACATAAGCAAGACGAGAAATCCTGATGTTTATGGTAATAACAATTACCGTTTTCCTTGTTACTCATCATTATTGTAATTATTACTATTGTTTGCAGCTAATTATAAAAACACTGAATAAAATGTCTCTTCACAGAGTAACTGACTGAAGACTATGGAAGAGTTTCCTTATGCCTAATTTCTTAAATCCCCTTGTGAGCCAGGGAACTCACCCCAACCCGTGAAGGCCTGATAACAATCTGCAACAACCATCCCAGAAAGCCAGACACAACTTCTGCTGCGATGTGCCCCAAACAGTCAAGGACTTGGTCAATGACTGACAGCTTCCTCATTTTTAATCTTTTTTAAATTTTAATCATTTAAAAATTTTGATTTTGAACCAAACAGGGGAAAGCCAAATATGTTTCCCTAAGCAATCAGGTAGAATGCCCTTCTTCTAGTCAGCCCACCTCCTAGTCAGTTCACCTCCAGCTTCCCCACATAACAACCTCTGATCAGAAAATGACTTTCTTTTTTCTAACCCAAAGCTTCCCACTCTTCTGCCTGCCTTTGAGTCTCTGCCAAAAGCAAATGATCATGGCTGACTCCTTTGCTATATAAGGCAAGCTCTAAATAACTAGTGCTTGTTCTCATTTGGGTGGTCTGTGTTTACCTCCACAGAAGCTAGAGTAGAGTGAGAACCAAACACTCAGGATAATATATGTTTACTGTGTTAATTCTTTTTTAAAAATGTATTTATTCATCACGCAATTTTAAAAATTGAGATCTAATTCACATATCATAAAAATCACCCTTTTAAAAGTGTACGGTTCAGCGATTTATAGTCTGTTCACAACTTGTTCAACCACCATCATTATTTAATTCCAGAACATTTTCATTACCTTTAAAGAAACCCAGTGTCCATTAAACAGTCACTACTCCTCCACCCTCCCCACCAGCCCTTGGCAACTGCCAATGTGCTTTCAGATTTGCCTGTTCTGAATAGAATCATACAATATGTGGCATTCATGTCTGGCTTTTTACACTTAACATCATGTTTTCAAGGCTCATCCATGTGTCAGTGATTGATTCCTTTTTTCTGGCTTAAGAATATTCCATTCTAAGCTATAAGATTTTGTGTGTGGGTGTGTGTGGGTGTGTATTCACATGCTACCAAAGTACTTTCTTTAAAGATAATTTTTAAATTTTTCAGTTACAGTTGGCATACAATATTATATTAGTTTCAGGTGTACAACATGGTGATTAGACATATATAACTTACAAAGTGATCACTCTGATAAATCTAGTACTCATCTGACATACAATAATATTACAGTATTATTGACTATATTCCTTATGCTAGTCCTTTTTTATTATTTGTGGAAAATACACATAAAATCTGTCATTTTAACTATTTGAAGTGTACTGTTCACTAGCATTAACTACTGCCTTCCTGCCTGGCCTTGAATTGCCCTACCCACCTGGAACCACCAACAAGCTGAGAGGGCACCAGCCCAGCCATGCTACCCTTCCTCAAAACCTTTCACACCATCTGTGGGTGCGCCCCCACGGTGGCAAAAAGGGGAGCTGCTGAGAAAGAAAGACTCTGGCGAAGACTGCAGCCCCATTAAGAAGGACCGATGAGAATCTAAGATGTCTTCTTTCCTCCCTCCCTTCCTTGCCTCCCTTTTTTCATATCCGTCCACAGATTCCAAATGCATGGTTAATATTATCTGAGTCACAAAAATCATCTCTATATTATCCAGGCATGTCCAAACACATTCATGTCATTTAATTAACATAAAAGTAACCTGCTATTAAAGGCCTGAAGAATTAGTTATGCTTACTGGGTCCATTGCTTCCATCACTAACATCTGCAGGGGAAATCTCCTATGGAGCTTTCTCCTCGCTAACATTTTGACACTTCTAGAGGAGAGGTCAAATCTGGACTTAGGTTTCCAAGTAGCAACTGCTTTCATTTATGAAGTATAAATCAGAGGTGACATCAATTAGCATCATTGTTACATGCAGTCATTGCTGACATACTACATATTCTACTGATGCAGAGTGAAAAGTGACCCAGATTCACATACACCAGGGCTGAGTGACTCTCCCCCATGAGTCAGCAGAGGAGGAGATTGCATTTCTCATATCACCAAGTTTATCATTAGTTAAACGATTATTCTCACACAGCAGCCCCCGGACTGTGCATGGATTGTTTGGAGAATATCAGATCTGCGACCTTGTAAGAATTACGTTAGTCTTACAAGTGCACAGACTTTATCCATCAGCAAAAGTATTCTAAAATCAAAAGTTGTATTGCCAAATAGAATGATTACATGTTTGTTTTGAAGGCATCATCACGAATCTACAGATAAGATGGGTAGACTGATATTTTAACATGCAGGCAGGAAGGATGTGGACCTGGATGGCTCCTGCTGACTTCATATGACTGTGTGATTTAAAATGGCAGGTGGATCAGTAAAGTGGCAGGTCAGTGACACTGTCACAACTATTTTAGGACTTGTAAATATTTGTATGAGCCTGTTCCAAAACCTTAACATATAAATCACCTTAACAAGAAGTCACTCTGATAGTGTCTGGGTCCCTAATAAACTTCTCAGAAGTCAAATAAGTTATATAATGTGTTATTTGCATATATTTTAAGAAGATGTTTCCAAAGATAAAAGCATACTAATGATGGCTATATTACTATGACATAATGAAAAAGCAGAGTTTCCCAAAGTGGCTATTTAGTATTTACTAAATGCACTGAAAGAGCTTTAAACATATATATGAATTATTATGCCTCACCCTTCACTGGATTAGAATCCACAGTGAGAGAAGGGTCAAGAGATTTGTATTTTAAAAACTCTCCAGGTGATTCTGACACCACCCAGCTTTGGAAAGCAATGCTGAGATCATCACGTTCCCAACTTCATTGTGCATTAGAATCACCTGGGGTGTTATACTGAATATTCTGTGTCACACACACTTTGGAATGGGGCTTGAGATTCTGCATGTCCACAAGTTCCCAGTGGGGCTGACCTTGCTGATCCTCAGACCACACTCTGAGTAGCAGCTTGTAGAGTCCCTGTCTCTAGGTGCATATCTACCTGCCTGCCACCTTTGTGGTTGTGTTGGGCCCAGGTATAAACTGCAGGGTACACCTTCTACCCCTTCAGTCCTTCCCTCCTCCCACTGCACCCAAATCTCTACTGGTGCTTAGACTTGTGTTCAAAGGAGGACTCAGCTCAGGGTTGGACCCTCCCTGTTGCTTCCTCCACTGTCCTTTGCAGGACCAGCATCAAAAGGAACTGAAAGTACATCACTTGTGATAGGTTTACCTGGTGTAAAAGGTTTAGGGAGACAAAGATCATGATAAAAATCTGGAAATGTTCTGTACCACTGGTATTGAGCTACAAAGTAGTGGTGGTGTGGAGAGGAGACACAATAATACACAACATTATAAATGAGTACCTGCTCTTCTCTAACACATGAATCAGGGAGAGACAGCCATCCTTTCTCACTAAAGCTCCAGAAGAATAGAAACATCATTAAGCATATCAGCTCCTACAGGATAGGCCTAGTGAAAGGCCATTTTCAGCTGGTTTAAGAGGCCACTTGTGATCTGTTGGAAGCCCCCATCCCAAGCACAGAATGGATACTAAAGGTGGTCTACTTTGCTTGTGGTGGCTGATTCAAGCTTCTCTTGATTCTCAATAAAAATGCTTGTTAGTCGAATACAGATGACGAATGTGGATATATGAAACAAAGGAAGAGAGGAAGGAAGGGAGGAGGAGGAGGGAGGAAAGAGGAAGGAAGGAAGGAAGGAAGGAAGGAAGGAAGGAAGGAAGGAGGAACCGGTCATGAACCATGGGACTCTATCATCTGTGAAAAGTCTGAAAGAAGATATATAACATTTAAATAAAATATATGCCATCACAGTCTGCTCCCTTTGGGAAACTGCACTGTGGGGCAAAGTGTAGTCAGCAGATTTACTTTTGTGAATTTCTTGCACCATCCCACTCCCATATCCCTCACTGTGAGATATTAAAGATCCATACACTTGATCCTTCTCACCTTTAAACTGGCACTGGGGGCTGTAGCCTTGGTTTCTAAGGCTGTCTTGAGCTGTGTGATACTGTCCACTGGGTTCCCTGGCAGAGCCATCCAGAAATGTGCACACACAGCTACCCTCACCCGACAAAATTTCTTTCTTTAGAAATGTTTCTTCCATAGGAAAGACTTTCAGTACACAGTAGAGATGTTTGGTGTCTGTGCTAGAGTAGAAAAGGCATTGCACTAGAGGCAATGCAAACAATACTTGGCTGCCTGTACTGGGTGGCTGAGAACAGCAGTCTGTGTCAATTCTCCTCCTGCCTCCTGTCTCTACTGCCCCTTTCTTTTTAAAGTGGCCTTTTAAATTAACTGTCTCTGTTAGTGCCCCAACGTCCCCACTGTCCCAGGTGGATATTTGAGCCATAACCTGGGGCTACACCAGGTATCTGATTTTCCTCTGCAATATATGGCCTTCACCACAAATTTTCTCTAAAAGCATTCTCTAGATGTATTTTTTAAGAAACTAGTAGAATTGGTGAAGAAAAGAATGAGCATTGGAAAATCTCTCTAGGTCTCAGAGAAGTTGGCCACTGTTGATGAGTAATTTAGGTAACTGTTCTTTAAGTAAGTGAAGGGAGACTCCCAAAGGCCAGAGAGCAGGAGTCAGAATCAAGATCCTCACTCGATTTCCTCACTCATTTGAATACTCAATTTTAAAATGAAAACCCAGGAAAATGGCAGATTATGTCATTACTAAGACCCAGTATTAAGTAGTGGTGCTCTTTCACCAAAGACAGCCCTAATAGATCATCTGAGTTCCCCCATTTTTCTATGCCATTTGCTGTCTCTTCCTTTTCTCACTTGCACAAAGGTATCCTGACTGTCCATGAGCACTAAACACTCACAAGAATTGTTGCAGTGTACAGAAAAAGTAAAAGAAGAGTCAAGAGCAGCCACATCATCTACAAAGAAAGCAAAAGTCAAGAGTGTAGATTTAGGGAGATGAGTGTAGGTACGGATCATGTAGGTATTTTTAAGTACAAGTGAATTTCTTAATTAAGAAGTAAAGGGGAAATGATTAGTGCTCTAACAATTCCTAGCAAAAGTCAAAGCAACAAACTTTGCTCCTGTGTCTTCAGTCTTCTTTTCCTTTCATCAATAAAGAATACATACAGCTTTTGATGAAAGTAGATTGGGTTCTGGATTCTGAGTTTCCCACAAGCTCCCAGGTAACGTCCATGCTCCTGGTTCATGAAACACACTTTGAATAACATAGTTATAAACCACTTGAGGGTTGATTTACTTGAACTGATTTTCCACAGGATCACATTACTATCATGATAAGTGGAGCATAGGGGTTTGTTCTGACCTCCCTTCTTTACAACCTGAAATATCAGCTGAATGAGCTGAAGCCATAATTGTCCTGCTACAGAGACAGAGAGAAGAGAATCTGCAGCTTTTTTCACACTGGATTTGATATGGTTTTATGTTCTTATATCAACCTCAACAGAAAAATAAGCCCACTGTCAAAAGAATTTCAGAAGGAAAGGCTAAGATATCAACTATTATTTTTTTTAAAAAACCCATTATTCTGGAGTGATGTCCCCCATAATTAAACTAGGTTAAAATGAATTATTTTATATACTAGCTTAAATGGTTCAGTTACCTGGAAGCTTGTTTTATATTTAATTAATGTTGGAGGAATCATCAGAAACCCTTTTAAAAGTATCTACAATCACATGTTCCATGAGTGCTTGATTGAGTTTACCATTATTTTTTCAAGGCCTTACTGAAAAGTAGAAGTTATGAGGTGGCATAAGGAAGAACTATTCTACAGTTGTTAAAAAATGGAATGGGCTGCCTTGAGAAGCTGCAAATTCTCAGTCATTGTGAGGAGTAGAAAGTGGGGATGGAGAAGGAATTTATATGCCAGACAGGGATGGAACCAGGTAGGATCCTTCCAATTCTCAGCTACTGTGACTAAAAGCATTGTCCACATTCCCAACCCATCTCAGACACATCCACTAATCACCAGCTTGTTCCTGAATGGCTCAGTGTTGATCCATCTGTTCCACTTCTGACACATTGAAAGAAAAGATGGTGCCCTGGAAAGACCTTGGGCATGAAGTTAGGATACCTGGGCTCTAATCCTGCCACTTACCCTGTGACACTCTCTACTTCTCCCTCTGGTCTCATCATTCTCATCTATAAAATGAGAGGCCTCACTACTTTTAGGTGATCTTTACTGTCCCTTGATACTCCAACAGTTTTTGGGTCCTGAACGAAGTTGGCAGGCATCAAAAGAAAGACATGTGAAACATCTGGGCCAGTGTGGCACCTGCATGGTACAAGAGTCCCTGGAGACAACTGGTGGGAATCCGGCCAAGAGATAGTCATTGCAGACAAGAAGGGGAGAACAAATATGTTACAGCAACTAGAGTTAAAACTGGCTTCCTGTCACCTCCTGAAAGGATGCTTCTCTTCCTTCTCACCATCTACTATCTACAGACCAGATGCCCAGGTGGTAAGTTGGTGAAGCCTGTTATCCTCCCTCTGCAGCCCATGTGGACCATCTGTGTGGTATATATATAGTCTGTATAAGATGATGTGCTCAAGTTCATGTTTGTCTTTTCTAGGTTCCTCCTACTGCTCTGGGAGCCCCTCATAGGCTGGTAAACTTTGCACAACTATGTCCCTTGGCCATCCGCAGTCCTGGCAGAGGAGTGAATGAGAGAAGGAATTGGAGGCACATGAATGAAGAACAAATGTTTCTTCAGCAAAGACAGAGAGACAGGTGGCGTTCTTTCTTAAACGTGAAAGGCTGGATACCTACAGCACACAAAAACAGAATAAAAGACCTAGTAAATAAAAGACCTAGTAAACCTTGGAGGACACCTGGATTGCTGCCACAGCCACCAGCCATATGGCAGGCAAATAGTGAGCACTTAATGTCTCAGACGTTGTGCTTGGGTGAGACTTGAGGCCACCTAAATATCAGGAAGCTCCGAGTCTAAGAAGGAGGGTAGATAGGAAACAAGAGAATTGCCTTTTGATCTGGCAAGTGCTAGAAAGGCTGTGGGCTGATAGAACTAGAAGAATATAGAAGGAGATGTGACTCAACCTTAAGGAGTTAAGAAAGACTTTCAAAGAAGATGGCTTTTAGTGAGGCCTCAAGGGAGTATAAGTTCTGTAGGCTGAGAAGCTGGAGCCAGTGGTAGGGTGAGGGGAACATTCCAGATAAAGGGAACAGCACATACAAATGCAGGTGTGAAAGAACATGATATGTTTAGACTTAATAAAGAACTTCAAAGACAGCATGGGCTGTGACTGTGGATGCAGAAGGGGTGGTGAGGGAAGGAGGGGAGGCAGAGAAGAGAGAGAATCAAAGAGAGTCAGGGATAGATCATGGATCATGGATGCCAAACTCAGTCTGGGGGAATGGAGAGTCATTAAAATGTTAAAACAAGAGGACTGACACACTTTTTAACCACGGTTAAAAAGCTCACCGTATCAGAGTGAGAAGGCAAACAGAAGTGTAGGAAGGCTGTAGCCAGAGGTCACAGTTCAGAGCCCATTGAGAGTGAAAGTAAGAGATGATTCCTGCTTGAACTTAGGAGGTGGCAGGTGTAGAGAGGGAGCAAGTCAGAGAAATACTGGGTGATGTACAGAAGGAGGATTCAGAACTGTAACAACCAAGGCCAACTCAAGTAGATACATAAGAATTGTTAGCCTCATTTTTTTAGCGAGGAAGGAAGCTCAGAGAAGTCAATCCATAGAAGAATAAAAACCCTGGAGAACTGTAGCATTCTCATCACTTGACCTCTGTCCAGTGCTTTTTCCCACTGCGGCTCCCCTACCAGTTTCTTAAGAAGTGTTATTTGTTTATAAAATTAATTACACATCACCATAATACAGTTGTAGTTATTGTAAAAAACTATGAAGTGTTTCAAAAGCAGATCTAAAAATTTGAGAGAATACAAACAACCCAACCCAATTCAAACATGGGCAAAGGACTTCAGCAATATTCACAATAGTCAAGATATGAAGACAATCTGAATGTTCATTGGCAGATGAATGGATAAAAAAAGTGGCATATACATACAATGGCGTATTATTCAATCTCAAAAAAGGAAATCCTGCAATATGTGACAACCTAAATGAACATTGAAGACATTATGCTAAGTGACATAAGCCAGTCACAGGACAAATACTGTATGATTCCAATTAACTGAAATATCTAAAACAGTAAAACACATAAAAGCAGAGTATAGAATGATGGTTGCCAGGGTTAGGAGGAGAGAGAAATGGGTAGTTGCTTGCTATTCAATGGGTATAAAGTTTCAGTTATGCAAGATGACGTCTTTCTAGAGATGTGCTGTATAATATCATATCTATAGGTAATAATACTTTATTGTAAAATTTAAAAATTTGTTAAAAAGGTAAATCTCATGTTAGTTTACTGCAATAAAAAACAATAATATCCACAAAAAATGGGCAAAGAATTTAAAAAACATTTTCCCAAAGAATATATACATATAGCCAATAAGCACATGGAAAGATGTTCATTGGTCATTATGGAAATGCAAATCAAAACCACAATGAGATACCACTTCATACCTATTAGGATGGCTATTATGTTGTTAAGGTTATGAAGAAATTAGAACCCTTGTGTACTTTTGATGACAATGTAAAATGGTGCAGCCACTGTAGAAAAAGTATTGAAAATAGAATTACCATATGATCCAGCAATTCCACTTCTGGGTATATATTCAAGATTTGAAAACAAGGACTCAAACAGATACTTGTACACCTATGTTCATAGCAGCACAATTCATAATAGTCAAAAGGTGAAAATAACCCAAGGTTCGTGGAAGGATGATTAGATAAATAAAATGTGATGAAAAATACCCTAGAATATTATTCTACCTTTTAAAAAAAGAAAGTTTTGACACATGCTACAACATGAATGAACCTTGAAAACATTATGCTAAGTGAAGTAAGCCAATCACGTAAAGACAAATACCGTGCAATTCCACAATTCCACTTTTTTGAGGTACCTGGAGCACCTAATGTTTCAAAGTAGTCAAGTTCATAGAGACAGAAAGCAGAATGGAGGTTGCCATGGGCAGCAGGGAGGGAGAACGGGGAGTTGTTTAATGGATATAGAGCTTGAGTTTAGCAAGAAGAGTTCCGGAGCTTGATTTGCAAATGTGAGTGTACATATCATTACTGTGCTCATAAAAATGGTTAAGATGCTAAATTTCATCCCTTATATATTTTACGACATTACTATAAATAAATAAATAAATAATAAATGATTTTTTAATTTACATTAAGTTGAGCAAACCTTAAATATATAATGTCAAAATGTAATGTAAAAATCAATATATTCAAATTTCAAGTAATTTTCTTTACTATTTTGATATTTTAGCTAACTCTTATCAAATTAGATTACAGAGTTGTTACTTTAATACCCAGTGTAGCAGTGCAGGCCTGGAAGAAGAGTTCCTACTATTAGTACAAGTTTCTCTGGGACCATTTTTCTGTTCAGCTGATGCTTGAGTTAATCTTCATTCATTGTTTCCTGGCAGGAATCTTTTCAATTATCTTTCCATTTCAGAAGAACTAATTTATTTTACACTAGAAAATATGATCTGTATGTCCACTGAATTGATCACACATAAACTGCAGGACAGTGCAACGTGCTGAAAGCACCTGAAAGAGTGAGTCCCCTGCCATCTTGTTTGCATGCTGAGTCAATAATAATATTGGTCATCCTGGACATGTGTCTGTCACAGTGACTGAGGTATGGTACCATGGTCAATCTACATCTAAATATTTTAAAATATATTAATTATACCTTTTAAAAATCTTTTAGATATCTCCGGTCTTGGACATTTTCCAGCTTTAATCTGTGCCTTGGGAATCAACGTAAATTTCCCCTGCAAAGGGTTTTGATTCACATGCTTGCCCTTTTACCTCAAGTCCATTCCCCAGAATAATTTGTAGAATCAGATTTTGAGTGCTTTTATATTAGATGAAATGTGCGCAAGCAAGGGAAAAAAAAAGTTCTCTTCTAAAATCAGCACTTTGGACACATAGCGTAAAAAATCAAGTCTTAGTCACCAAATATGTCTCCTCTTCCCACTGGTCACACAATAGACTCCCGTCTAGCCTCTTAGCTCCTAAGAGTGGCCATGTCAATGATTACTGGCCAGGTAAATATGGGTAGAATTTACGTTCCCCACACTCATTTGCTGGCCTCTGAAAACATCACCTTTGAGGTGCTATTTTTCCCTTTCTAACTAAGTGAAACAATTCCAAACACCATATTTGAAGTCACATGTTGGTGATGAGAAATTCACATATTGAAGGTAACTTGGTCTCTGAATTTTTATGAAGGACACTCAACAAGCAGAGTCACTATCTGAAAGCCTGCGTT
The DNA here is from genome assembly GCF_902729225.1 of Pteropus medius. Lineage (NCBI taxonomy): Eukaryota > Metazoa > Chordata > Mammalia > Chiroptera > Pteropodidae > Pteropus > Pteropus medius. The sequence goes on from NW_024352570.1 coordinate 64,929, forward strand.
GAAGTAAAGATGAATTCGTATGATGTTCGAATAACTGATACTTTCATGTTTATCTGCTATAACAACTAACTTTAACTAATAGAAGTATGTAATAAAAAAATCTACTGAAGAAAAATTTCCATGAAAGATTTCATTTCAAATTCTGGAAATAGCAAATACTCTTTGAACATTTGAAAAGATAAATGAAAAAATATAAATTATAAGGTTATTTAAGAAACAGAAAGCATGTTCTTTTATTTAAATATTGTTTCAGAAATTCAGGATGTGCAATATATTTTAAATATATTCCCATGATTTTGTTTTCAAATATTTTATAGCAAGTTTAAAAACACAAATCAAGCTGGCTGTTTCTGACTGGGACAAATGGGGGTTGGCGTTTGAATTGCTAGGTGCTCCTGATATTTGACAACATGCCGCCGTATGCCCAGGGAGTGTGGTGGGCAGAAGCAGAGTGGCAGGAGGTGTGGCTTGTCTTTGTTTCTGACAACACTCTCATTTTGGGTTTCTGACATCAAGATCTTTTTATAAGGATACTAATACCCCATCTCCTTATATTATCACATTTGGGGGAAGAATTTCAACAGATAAATTGGGGGTGGGCATATTCAGTCCATAATATACAATACTTGTACATTTTTGTTTTTTGTGTTTTTGAAACTGCCACACTGTTAACTTGCATTCCTATGAAAAAGCTAACATCTTTTGTTGTGCTTAACTATCTTATATCCTCTTCAGTAAAAACTCTGTGTCTTTTGCCTATTTTGTAATTGAGTTGTTTTTCACTGTTGCATTTTGAGGGTTCTTATAATTCTAGATAGTGGCCCTTGGTCAGCTATGTGGGTTAAAAATATTTTCTCCTGGTCACTCTGTTTTTTTTGTTTGTTTGTTTTTTGTTTTTGTTTTTGTTTTTAAATCCTCTTTAAGAGGGTCTTTCATAGAGCTTGGATTCTTAAGTTGGATGACTTCCAGTGTATCCATTTCTTTTATGGATCACATTTTTGATGTTAAGCCAAGCCCTAGATCCCAACATTTTTTCTTAGAATGTTTTTTCTAGTCTTCTAGTTTTACATTTTACATTGAAATGTGTGATCAAGTTTAAGTTAATGTTTACATGAAGTGTGAGGTTGAAGTTAAGTTTAGGTCAAGATTCCTTGCTTTTATTTTTTAGGGGTCATCATAGATGTTTTAATTGCCCTACAACCATGTGAAAAAGAGGCTATCTTTACTCCAGTGAAATACTTCTATACATTTGTTAAAATATAACTGAGCATATCTGTTTGCATCTCTATTCTGTCTCATTGATCAAAGTCTACCCCCTTGCCAATACCACACGGAATTTATTACTTATCTAATTTTGAAATAAGGGTAACTTTACTTTTTTTTTCAAAATTACTTTAGCTAATCTAGTTCTATGTCTTTTCAATGTTTTTTTTTTAAAGATAAATGAATATTTTTGTACCAAAGAAAGTTCTAGAACTTATTTTCATTTAACAAATCATCATCAACATCTTTCCATATCTATATCTATAGATCTATCTTATTTAGAAAATATAAACCAGGAATTCTGGGAAACATGGCAGAGTGAGAGATGTCCTCAGAACTCTCCTCTTGAAACAACTGTAAGCTGAACATCTAAAACTCAACAAAAAACACCCAAACTACACACCAGCACATCTGAGCATGAGATCTGCACATAAGAGCTACCACAGGTCAGAACCCCGGGTGTCGGGTGGTGGACTTGGAGAAATAAAGAAGCTGCCTCTTGCAGCCGTCATTGCTCCCTGTAGAAGGAGGAGAAGGGAGAAGGTGTGGTGACTTCCCTATCAGCCTGCCTGGAAGTGCTATAAGTTCCATACAGCCAAAAGCAGGGCCTAGTCATTAGGGCAGAAAGCAGAGAAGTGGGACGGGACCAGAGAGAAACAGCAGTTGATTTTTACCATCCCAACTCAAGGACCCCTTCCCCCATACCGTCCGAGACTGATCACCACAGAGCCCCATGGGAATCTGAGCAAACACTGCCGAGACTGTCCTTGACACTGACAGGGACTGAAACTGAGAGTAGAGAATGTGATTAAATATCTACAAGAAAATAAAAAAGACATTTAGGCTTTATATAAAGCAGGGATCCAAGAGGCTTAGACAATACTTACTGGAAACCAAAAGAAAGGCACCTTCTTTGCAGCAGGCTAAAGAGAGACCTTTATATAATAAATCTTCTTTCTGGAAAAACAGCAGAATATACTTCCATTAAAGCCCAGGTGAAGAAATAGTCCATTAAACACCATGAGCAACCGAGGTGACAAGGCATCTCAGAAAGAAAGAGAAAAATCTCCAGAAAATAAGCTTACAGACATAGAAATATGCAACTTAAATGACAGAGAATTCAGGATGGTACTTCTGAAAAAACTCAGTGAGTTCCGAAACGAGTCATATAAACAATTTCAGGAAATGAAAAAACAACTAGATGAGCAGAGCAAGGAGATTGAAACCCTCAAAAAGAATGAAATAGAACTTCTGGAGATGAAGAACACACTGCAAGAGTTGAAAAACGAAACAGCAAGCTTGAGAAATAGAGTCAACCAAATGGAGGAAATGATCAGTGATATCAAAGACAGAAATCTAGAAATAAATTGGAAGAAGAGAGAAACTGAAGAATGAAAAATAATGAAAGATATACAAGAACTAGCTAATACCATCAGTAGAGGAAACATAAGAATAATGGGCATTACCGAAGGTGAGAAAAAGGATCAGGGACTAGAAAGCATTTTCAGACAAATAGTGGACGAGAATTTCCCAAATCTTAGGAATGAGCTGGAACTTGGAATTCAGGAAGACAACAGAACACCCAATTATCTCAACCAAAAAGGGCTTCACCAGGACACATTGTATTAAAGTTATCAAAAATCAGTGACAAAGACTGAATTCTCAGGGCAGCCAGGGAAAAGAAGACGGTAATTTATAAAGGAAAACCCATTAGATTATCATTGGACTTCTCGGCGCAAATCTTACAAGCCAGAAAGGAATGGAATCAAATATTTAAACTATTAAGTGAAAGAAACTACCAGCCTAGAATAATATATCCAGCTAAGCTCTCCTTTAGATATGAAGGAGAAATTTAAGACATACAAAAGTTGAGGAAATTCTCCACTACGAGGCCTGCACTACAGGAAATACTGAAAGGAGTCAGCTCACTTAAAACAAAATGACAGAAAAAGAAAAAAAGAAAAAATATATTTAGGAGTAAAGTGACTACCACGCAAATAGAAGCAGAGGAGTGCAACTCTTACTAAGAACAGGGCATTATAAGCTTAAATAATAAGAAGAGAATTGCTATAGCAAGATAGTAATGAACATTCAGTATACATAGGGACAAATTGAGACAATGACTGAAAAGGGGAGGATTCAAAGATTCAAATTTGCTAAGTAGAATGGAGATAAGGCACACACAGAAGAAAATGGACAACTGTATATATATAACTATTCTTTACATATTTGTAATGGTAATCACACGCAGAAGATTCAGAACTGAAGTATATAACATAAAATAAAAAGAACCAGAGGGAAAACCCACAAGAGCCAACCAAAATAAAGAAGACAGAAACACAAGGACAAGGAAGCAATGGAAACACTGAGCTACCAGAAAGCAAAAGATAAAATGGCTATAAGAAAACCTCATATTTCAACAATCACCCTAAATGTAAATGGACTGAACTCACCAATAAAAAGGCACAGAGTTGCAGAATGGATCAAAAAACAAAACCCAATCATATGCTGCCTCCAGGAGGCACATCTCAGCTCCAAAGACAAGTAACGACTCGAAGTGAAAGGGTGGAAAACAATATTTCAAGCAAATGGCATTCAGAGAAAAGTGGGAGTAGCAGTACTAATATCAGACAAAATAGACTTCAAAATAAAAAAGGTAAAGAAAGATACCGAGGGACATTTCATAATGATAAAGGGAATCATGTACCAAGAAGACATAACACTTATTAGTATCTATGCTCCCAGTCACGGAGCCTCAAAATATGTAAAACAATTACTAACAGAATTAAGAGAGAAACAGATCAAAACACTATCATAGTAGGGGACTTAAATGCTCCACTGTCGAATACGGACAGATCATCCGAACAGAAAATCAATAAGGAAATAACATCCTTAAATGACTATTAGACCAACTAGACATAATTGGCATTTACAGAGCTTTCCATCCCAAAACAGCTGCTTATACATTCTTCTCTAGTACACGTGGAACGTTCTCAAGAATCGACCACATACTAGGACACAGAGATAGCCTCAATAAATATAAGAGGGTTGAAATCATACCAACCATATTCTCTGATCATAATGCTTTGAAACTAGAGATCAACTGCATAAAGAAATCAGGAAGAACCACAAATATATGGAGATTAAACAACATGCTACTGAAGAATAACTGGATCAGAGAAGAAAAAAAAAGAGAGATTAAGAGACACATGGAAATGAATGATAATGATAGCACAACATATCAAAACTTTTGTGACATAGCAAAAGCAGTCATAAGAGGAAAGTTCATATCATTACAGGCCTATCTCCAAAAACAAGAACGAGCCCAACTAAATATCCTAATGCTTCATTTTAAAAAACTAGAAAAGGAAGAACAAATGAGGCCTAAAGTCAACAGAAAGAAATAATCAAAATTAGAGCAGAAATAAATGA
>NW_024352571.1:0-8201 GCF_902729225.1 Pteropus medius
GCCAAAGAACTGGCCATCTGATACAACCAATGGCAGCTTCAAAAAGTCCACATCCGAGGTTGCTTTCAACAAGGTAACGTTCTCTGGAAATTTTTGGCCTCCTAGACGCCAAAAACATAAATCAGGTATGCAAGGCTGGTTCAACTTTTGAAGATTGATTAGTGCGATCAGTCACATCAAGGATAACGGGTGGAAATTGAAAACCCGATCCCAGAGTGGAGAGGCCCAGGAAGAGCATCGACCCGGTTAGTGGAGACACTTGAGATTTCATCAGATTTCTAGGAGAAATGACAGGAGAAAAAGGGGCCACCACTAAGCCCTGCCAGTTCTGCTCTTTCCTGCTGAAACAGGTGGCAGAGGCTCAGAGGGCATTGCCGGGGGACGATCGTCAGCTAAGCACACCCAAGCGGTGCGATGACATCTATGTTGATGCCGTCTGTGTCATTTGTTTCTTCCAGAAACCCGAATGCCTTGAGACAATGCTTGGGAACAGCATTTGGACTGTTGGTCCACAGAGCCAACGCTTTCATTGCCACTGGAAACAGGGCTCTGTTCCACACAACACGTGGACCTGACACATACACTGGAAACTGTGCCAGGATGCAGAGACATAATTTTGAAAGGGGAAGAGTCATCCTCCAGACATAACAGCCCACGATGCAGCCCCAAAGTGACCCAGATTAACAGAACGTGGTATGCAGAGTGTGCTCTCCTCTCAGTTACCTGCATGTGTTTCCTGCACACCCTGATTTATTCTCCAGCATTTAGGTTTTACAACTTTGAAGCCTAAGGAAGAATTGAGGTAATACTACAAAGAACACCTATATACACTTTGCCTACACTGAGCAATTGTTTCAACTTTCCTATTTTTGATCCCATCACACAAACTAATTCTCTTTCTCTTTCTCTCTCTATCTCTCTCTCTCTCTCTCCCTCCCTCCCTCACTCACTCACTCACTCTCTCCGACTCTCTCTCTCTTTCGGGTGTACTTACACAGGCATACATTATTACAGTTACATTTCTGTCATTCCAAAAATCCCCCAATGGTCCTAATATTGATACGGGACATCACGTTTAAAATTCTGCAACTTACAGCGGGAAATGATACGGGACATCTCTTGCAGAGTTCCTAGTTTATGGTTTTCTTTTTTCTTTAGTAAACATAATTAAGTTTTCTTCCCTCCTTTCTGTGGGAGAAATGGCCTCCCTCCCAAATTATGACCCTAAGTTTAGGATAAATGCAGCTTCCGCTAAAATGCACCACCTGGTAAACCCTCCTTACCTACTCAGTACAGGGGTCAAAGTCCAGTTGCGCCTGTTCTTTCGGGATCCCGCAAAATATAAAGAAACTACCCCCTATATTCTGAGAGCAGATACCAAACAGAAAATAGAGAGTTCATGAGTATCACTCAGCCGAAACATTGGAACTTTGGCTTCGCTTCAATTTTCCATAGCCATAGTGCCCACTGCCCTGAAATATCTCAAGTGTGCACGGACACTAGGACCCTCTGAGTAAAAATTGAGAATGAAGTCTTTGGCATCTATGCCAGGCTTGAGGAAATAGGACCCCATGGAACTCCTTACTTCCCACCCCGAAAACTTTGGTGAATCCCAATCAAAATTAAAGGAGGGCCTTTCAGATTTGAAACCCAATATGCATGATCTAGTTATAAATGTTCATTATTTCCACTTTGTCTCCATGGAACAGACGAATTTGGCCAGTCTATCGGTCTTAGAGTCTGGTCTGAAACTTGGAAAAAAAAGTAATTGTCCTTCATGGAGTATTTCCTCGACCTAGATGTCAAGGGTCACTCATCAATTACCCTGTACCTGTTTTCTATTACAGCTATAACAAACCGCCGCAAACTTAGCAGTTTAAAAGAACTCAAACATACTATAGTTTTCAAAGTCAGCATTTAAAACGGGCTGGCAGCCCCATGTTCCTTTTGGCAGTGTGAGAATCCATTCTCTCCCTTTGTCAGCTTCCATACACTGCTCACATTCACTGGCTTGTAGTTCCCATCACTGCAACTTCTACTTCTGTAGTCTCGTCTGCTCCCCTGACTCTGACACAGCTATTGAACGAAACGGTCAGTAATTACAACATTCAAAAAAGAAAACTAATTTTTAACACATCATTTGATCATTTGTGAGTTATGCAGACAGCACATCACTCGTTTTAAACTATTACTTAAACCATTTACGTTGATCCTTTAAGATGAACCCACCTGGAATGGGTCCCCATCTGACACATGGCCCTAGAATTTGTACACGTAGCAATACAACAAGCACACTTATGAGTGCCCCTCCAGCCACCTTTTCACTACGCAAACATTGGGGACATTTTTTTGTACTTCGGGAAATCTCCGGAACACCTACAATAGGCAGAAATCACCCATGACCTTGTGATGCACTTGGCCCCGTGCCACATTCCAGAAGAGTGGCAATCGTTGGCTGCATACTGGACTCTCCTGGAAATAGGCCCTAAGCCCATTAGCTTCCATCCTCTGCACAGAGCTACCAATTCTGCATTGGGTCATGGAAACAGCACCCCACAAGCTTCACGCAGACACCGAGATCTCCTTACTGCATGATAGAGAACAATGGGGGCCCTCTGGCATATCCCATCTGCAAGATAGCGTGGCTTTCTCTGCCCTTCCATTGTTTGACACATGCCACAAGTACTGAAGTTGGTCATACCTCTCCTGCAATCCTTGACTTACTGGGAAGGACTTTGGGATCAACCGACTGAAACGTAATGGGAATTTGTACAGGTTATCAGCACCATCATGCATGATGGAGCATGAGCATGAAGTTTCTAAAAAGCATAAAACTCAAGAATCTGCACAACTGATTGAATTTCAGGCAGTTGTCTCAGCCCTGGAATCCCTTGCCAAAAAGTCTTCTAATCTGAAAATTATGACAGATCTTTGGACATTGCCAAGGATCTAGCAGTCTGATACAAACAATGGCATCTTCAAAAATTCCTTATCCAAGGTTGCTTTCTACAAGGTAACGTTCTCTGGAAATTTTTGGCCTCCTAGAGGCCAAAAACATGTCAGGTATGAAAGGCTGATTCAACATTTGAAGATTGATTAATGTACTCCGTCACATCGAGGATGAAGAGGGGAAATAGAAAACCCGATCCCACACTGGAGAGGCCCAGGAAGAGCATTGCCCCGGTTAGTGGAGACACTTGGGTTTTCATGAGCCTTCTAGGAGTAATGAAAGGAGAAAGAGGGGCAGCCACTAAGCCCTGCAAGTTCTGCTCTTTCCTGCTGAAACTAGTGGGAGAGGCTCAGAGGCCATTGCTGAGGAATGATCGTAAGCTAAGCACACACAAGCGCTATGGTGACATCTATGTTGATGCAGTCTGTGTCATTTGTTTCTTCCAGAAAACCCAATGCCTTGAGACAACGCTAGGGAACACCATTTGTTTTGGTAGTCCCCAGATCTGACTGTATCCTTGCCGCTGGAAACAGGGCTCTGTTCCACACACCACATGGACCTGACATATACTCTGGAAACTGTGCCAGGATGCAGAGACACAATATTGAATAAGGCACAGTCATCCTCCAGACATAACAGCGCACGATGGAGCCCCAAGGTGACCCAGACTAACAAAATGTGGTATGCAGGGTGAGCTCTTCTCCCATTTACCTGCATCTGTTTCCTGCATACCCTGATTTATTCTCAGGCATTTAAGTTTTACAACTTTCAAACCTATGGAAGAGTTGAGGTAATACTACAAAGAACACCTATATACCATTTGCCCAGATTGAGCAATTGTTTCAAATTTCCTGATTTTCATCGTGTCACAAAAACTAAATCTCTCTCTCTCTCTCTTTCTCTCTCTCTCTCTCTCTCTTTCTCTCTGTCTTCCTAGTTTATGGTTTTCTTTTTATTTAGTAAACTTAATGAAGTTTACTTCCCTCCTTTCTGTGGGACAAAGGCCCTCTACCCCAAATCCACATAATGACCCTGAAACTGTTCACTCATCTCATCTGGCTTTAGAATAGGATCCTCGGACCACCATGAGGGAATGGCCCTAGTCAAAGCAGGGTCCTTAGGGTCTGAGAACGGAGAGGAATTCAGGCCAAAGTTTTTTTATTCTTTCAGAAATATATCAACATAGCCTATTCTCCTTTCCTCATTTCTTTGGTAAAACAATAGTAGAAAGTCATTCCTAGATGATTTAGATAACAACATTGTATCATCTTTTCCTTCTCAAGTGACTGGGGCAGCACTTCAGCAGAAACCCAAGATACCCGACATGAGTGAGGCAAAAAGGGATACAGCTGCGTGAAACCTCAATAGACAGGGACGATGACCCTTCTCAGCAGGAAGCAGATACAGAAGGAGAGACCTCCCATCCCTAAACATCACTACTAAGAAGAAGCGGGTTCATGGCTCTTAGAAAAGAGTTAAGCAGGAAAGATAGATCTGGGCATTAGAGTCTGCCTTCAAAGACAGCAAGGTCATCCTGTTGTAAGAAGGGTCTGCTCTTGCATGCCCACAATTAAGCAAGCTAGAAGGCATTTTGGGGCTAAAGGTAACTCATAGCAGTAAACAAGAAGGCAGAAAATTGGGTAGGGCTTTTAGCCAGTCAATCGCACCGTGCAATGAAGACCTCAACGACCTTCAACTCACCTGAACCCCATTATACCATGATCATAAGGCGACACATATGCCCAGAAGTTCATTAAGTCCATTATAACAGGCTGAATTCTGAGAAGGAATATGCGCAGAAAGCAAATGATGAATCACGGAGTCCTGCCAGTCTTAATTGTCAATCAAGAATGCTCAGTCCTCTCAAAAAGTGCCAACCTAGAGCAAATAGGGAACAAAACCCCGAAAGCTGGGTCGCCAGGCTTTTTGAGCCACGCCTCTCTTGCTCAGGCCCGCTTTCACGTCTGCAAGTGTACTTTCCCTTATAACGAAACTTGTCTTCCCTACAGTATTTCATTGTCTCGCTCTATCCATTGTTCCAGAGGTCAAGAATGGGATGACATGCTGGGAGAGGATCCTACTCTCCAGTAAAAGTGTCATCCTTTGTACCTCGTTCCTAATCAAAGATAATACAATACACTTAGTGTCATGGTCTTCATAATCTAATACCATCTAGAACACATCGAAACTTGGCTGCTTTTTCTCCCTACACAATAGTGATGTTTTTGAAAAGTTTATTCCAATTTTAATTTGTCAGAATCTTCGTGATTATTACATTGGAGTTAAAGATGAAAGAGTCTCACGATTTCTCCAAGGTAATCAACGGACAATTTCCTCTTTATAATCACTAAGAAATTGGAGCATGTGTAAATGTCATAGTTTTCTACGATCATTTACCCATTGATTTTGCATCCAAAGAAACCTTTATCCTCAATAAATTATTATCAAGCGGGCTAAAAATATGAATACTTTTAACAGGAATTTTCTTCTCCATCAGTTAGTTGGGATTATTTGGTCATAATCGTTTACATTTTCTGCACTTGCCATGAATCCTTCAGCGTAGATATGTTATGGGGTGGGGGGTTGTTTGTGGGTTTGTATAGATTTTAAGCCTTTCATGTGATTATCAGCCCACATGGGGATAGGTGAGGGCTTGTTGGGAATGACTTCGGAATGTGCTTTATCCATGATTGGTCGACAAGACAGATGTCCCCGGAAGAGAGCTCAACTGAGAAAGTCTGAGAAAGATGATGCGACCCACTTAATCCAGTAGACACAGGGGCGTCTTTCTCCTGGCTCCTCCCCAACACACACACTTGTTTCCAGTAGCAATCACAAGAGATTGCTGTGAGGGCTTCCTCCCTCTGACTTGAAATGCCAAGCTTATTATTTTTTCCTTTTGTCATGAACATGGGTCTGTGTCCTGATCGATTCTCTGCCATTGACAGAGTGTCCATCCCTGTTTCAATTGTTAAATCGATAGCCTAGATGTTCATATATCGTAGGGAAAGACTGCTATCTTGGTTATTTCCAAATGTGTTCTCTTCCGTGTACTCAATAATTGGCTCATTCATGGCAAACTTCTGTTGGCGTTCATGACTATGTTTGCATTGAATGCATAGATTTATTTGTTATTTCACACCTTACTCTTGGAGTAGTATATAACGTCTTCTTTTGCGTGTTTTAGTTGTATCTATTCTTTTCGCAAATTATCTCGTGATTGACTTGCTTATTCTATAGAGATGTGCACTTTAGACACCTGTCCAATTGCCATATGTAACTAAGTTATAGTGTATCAGGAAAAGGAAATGAAATTGTACGGGAGCACTCTAAAAGACAACAAGCAATGCGCTCGGCATTTGTCCCCTCCCATCCTGTAAAAGTCCATGCCCTATCTCTGGGCAATACCCACAGGCATCACATTTGATAGTTAACTATATCGTTGTTCTGTGCCAGAGAGTTGCAAGGTAATGTGGCTTGAGGATTGTGACTACTCACAGCCCTCTTTTCTACAACTAAATACCCCATTTCAGGGAATTGGCATTTTCCAGAAACAGCAGTTTAAGTGCCATTGCCAAGGCTGAATCTAGAGATGGACAAAGAGTAATAAAATCCTACATGAGACCGAGTTCCCTTGCGACTCTCTCTGAGTGATCAGATCTTGAAGCTAGAATCGCTGTCCACTGCCCAGTTGACGTGTTGATACACAATGAACAGCATTAGGACATTTTGGTAACTGTTCCCATGGGAGAAATTTTCAGTGGGGAGAGTTTGCTCAAGCCTATGAAGAATGCTGAGGACAAAATAGCTGAGTGTCCTGGGAACAGAGAAACAGACGAGCAGATGATACCCAGTCATAGGTAATATCTGCTTTCTCTCCTGCAGCACCTCACTTACTATACTCAGGCCTGATCATGAAGTAACCCAAGTGGTTGTTGCCAGACCTTGGCTCATATCAACAGGTGTGATGACTCGGCTCTGAAGGCCACTGTGAGACGTGATAACACGTCTTGGTGCCTAACCAATCAGGACTTGGGACTCAGAGAAATAGTGGGAGGGGGAGAGAGGGAAATGGTCCTCTCCCTCCTTGCCTTCCCTTCCAGATTAATTGCCTCTCCTGCAGGAACCGAGGCGGCTCAGTGGTCTGGGAGAGAAAACATGCAGATCCACCAAGACAATGCGGCATTTTTGTCTGCCTTCAACAAACCAATTGAGCTGAGGAACTCCAACCCTGATTTGTCATGTGAGTTTGAGGACTGTCATTTGTCCAAATTAGTAAAAATACAACGCATACAGAAGGCGTTAGGGACACGGGCTCAAGAGACATGTGATCCGATTTCCAATCCCAGTTCTCGCGACCTTGGGCAAATGCCATCACCTCTGATCCTCTTTGCAGAGTAGGGATCACAACAGCCACTCCACTCTTAGGGGTTTCTGAAGATCAGATGAGATGAGACAGTAGTCCCTCCTCATGTGTGGTTTGGCTCTCAGCGGTATGTTAAATTTGGTCAACTGCGGTCCGAAAATATTAAATGGAAACTTTCGTAAATAAGCAATTTACATATGTGATAATTGTCTCCTCTCTTCTAGCAGCTCTAAGTCACTCACCCTATTCAGCTCCGAACCAAATTTCACCCGGTTGCCTGCGATCAGTGTTCAGATCTTGCTTTTCAGTGCGGTCACAAATTTCTGAGGGACATTATGAGTCGCACCGATTCCTCTTGGTGGTTCAGCTCTCAGGCCCTGGGGCTTAGGGAAAGGCAGTGGGATAAGGAGAAAGGGAGGTATTTTGCTGCTTCTTTGCTCTCTAATCTGGACCAACTTTGATTCCTGTAGGAAATGCAGCTGCTCAGAATGACACCATGGTCTGGGGAACACTCAAATACACATTTACATGGTATTTAAAAGATGAATTGACTAGATCAACCCCAAACTAGATTGGAAATAGCTATGAGGAGAACTAGAATTTGCCCACATTACTAACAAGCTGTTGTACACAGAAGTGGTTGGGAGCTGAAGCTTGAGAGACCGGTGCTTGTTTTCCAATCCGGTTCTGTGTGACCTCAGGCAAGTCTTTTAACATCTTGGATCCACAGGTTCCCCATTCGTAAAGTGAGGATGACAGCTACACTTCCTCCCTTAGGTGTTTGTGAGGTTGTTCGCTATGCAAATACTTGTGTTCACAGAAGTGTGAACATTCCATCGTATCCCTGAAAGTTCTGCCAACACCTGCCATTGAGAACCTCAGGTG
>NW_024352572.1:0-333 GCF_902729225.1 Pteropus medius
GACTGGTGCTCTGAGCTCCACGGTCAGGTCTGGCAGGAGTCTTGGGCACCCCAGCTATGGCAGGATTTGCCGTGCTGTGCCCTGTGCACCTGGTGGACCCCTTCCGATTTGCACTGGGCCTCAGCATGTCTGGAGAACACTCTCATGCTTGGCCTCTGTGCTTTCTCTCACTCCAAAGAAGCTCTGAGGTCAGCTTCTATAGCCAAGAACACAGCATTTGTATACCTTGGAGGGGAAGGACAGCAACAGTCCAGTCCCTGTCCCACCTTTTGGAAGCCAGTCAGCCATGTCTCATCAATTAACCCTGCAATGGTCTTCCCTCCCTGCTCAGAC
>NW_024352573.1:0-5000 GCF_902729225.1 Pteropus medius
TGTCTTTTAAAGTGCTCCTGTCCAATTTCATTTCCTTTTATTGATACAGTATAACTTAGTTACATATGGCAATTGGACAGCTGCCGAAAGTACACGTCTCTATAGAATGTGCAAGTTAATCACGAGATCATTTGCGAAAAGGATAGATACAACTATAACACGCAAAAGAAGACGTTATATACTCCACAAAGTGTGGGTTATGAAATAACAAATAAATCTATGCATTCAGTGCAAACATAGTCATGAAGGTCAACAGAAGTTTGCCATGAAAGAGCCGATTATTCAGTACACGGAAGAGAACACACTTGGGAATAGTCATGATAGTGGACTTTCCGTACGATATATGAACATCTAGGCTATCGATTTAACTACTAAAACAGGGATTGACACTATGTCAATGGAAAAGATTAGATCAGAACACAGACCCATGTTCATGACAAAAGGAAAACAAAATAAGCTTGGCATTTCACGTCTGACGATGCTCCCAGAGCAATCTCTTATGATTAATACTGGAAACAAGTGTGTGTATTGGGGAGGAGCCAGGAGGAAGAGGGCCCTGGGTCTACTGGATTAAGAGGGTCGCATCATCTTTCTCAAGCTTTCACGGTTGAGCTCTCTTCCAGGGACGTCTGTGGTGTCGACCAATCGAGCATAAAGCACATTGCGATGTCATTCCCAACAAGCCCTCACCTATCCCGAAGAGGGTCGATAAACACAGAATACCTAAAGTAGCATCTACAAATGTGCTGAGCTATTTCGTCAGTAGGTAAATGGGCATGCAGAGAAATTATATCGATCTGTCAAAGTGGTTGTGGATGCTGACTTAAGCTACAGAATGGTGGAGTTGCCTTATACAAAGAGCCACGTGACCTACCCGTTTATGCCTCCCCATCCTTTTGGAAATTGTGAGATAAAAATACTTCAGAATGAAACTCCACACTTCTTTGAGCTTGTAAAATAAAAGCTACGTTTTACTCATTTGGGTTTGATGTGTTTTTATGCTGATACATCTCTCTTGGATTACACTGGAAGGGAACTCGATTTTTTCACCCTCATGCCTTCTCTTTACGCTCACATATACACCCAGGACAAGGATTAGAGTGAGGATTCAGCCCATAGAAAGCTCGGTATCCAGAAGAGTACTCCTCTCCCTCCGTATTCTCTGCTGTTCTTGACCCTCATATTAAGGCTAGCTCCTTCCTTCTACGCAGCCTGAAATGGCTTCATGCCTAACCCTTTCGGAACCTAAGGCAAGTCAACAATTCCTGTCAGCTCAAGTGTTGTGAGGACCCTTGGCTTTGTGATTTCCCATCCTGAGAACAGACTGGTCTGAGTGAATGAGCTTTTGCAAGAAGGAGGATCAACTCTGCGGCAAGACCCAGAGCTCGTTGGACAGGGCGGAATCAAAGACCCATGAGCAGAGGAAGAAACAAGCAGTTATTCCATTTGGGACCGGGAGCTTTTGTGAAAAGGGGTGCCAAACAGAGCTGCCCCTCCCTGTGAGAACAGTACCTTCCCGTTCCTGCTCTGTGCTCCCTTCCTTCTTTCCGGAATCTACATAAGACAGGTGAGCTCAGAATTGTTCCTGTGTCATTGGGTGAAGTCAGATGGTGCTTCTCGGTACGAGAGATTCCCAAACATCTTGTAATTACAAATCCATATTTTTTAAATAACTCAGCTTTTCTTATTTTTCATTTTTCTTTCGGCATGCAGAGCTCTGATTCATGTCATAGCCTTCAACTATTTCATGAAGTTCAGCTGTAGAATATGAGAAATTTCTCATTGGACATATAAGCATTTCACACCGCTTAGAGATTTTGTGCACGTTGTAATTTTCTAGCAGATTTCTAATTCCAAGCATTAACTCACTTGTTCACAAGTTAACCTTACCTATCTATAACGTACGTCGACCTACTCATGAACATGTATTTCAGATGAGCGAAGAAATGATTGAACCTTGCCCGTTGAGGGGACTCAATCTGTTCTAGTTTAAAACTTAAATATTTGTGTAAACAATCACTTATTTTTTGGCATCCTCCTCTACTTCTCCCATTGCTTTTCTCCTTTCCCTGCACTCCTCACTCTGCACAATTCTTAGCTCCTCCTCTTCCCTCTCCTCCTCTGCTTCTCACTTACCTTGCCCCTCTTCCTCTTCTTCAAGAAATGATCTAGCTACAGATCACTACAGTCAAGAAGTTCAATCCGTCCTCTTTGCTCTCACCTCACCCTCAGTCGTTGGGTGCCCGCCATTTCTTCTCTGCATCTTTGGTGGATGGCTATAACAGATCCTTCTTGGCCTTTGGCGAATATCGACATCTGCAGGTGGTGCTGGTACCTGCTGACATGGCCCTCAATCCGGATAGTTGCACACTCTGGGTCATCGTTTCCCAATCCCAGGCCTTGTCTTGTTATCAGTCCTCTTGGCATTTCTGTGGAGTCTCTTCCTAGGGCCTGCAGCTGAAACTCACTCCTGCTTTAAAAAAGCCTTGGGGAATTCGAATGCACTCCCTCGCGGTCTCTCGTTCTAAATGTCTGGTTGTCATTCCTCATCTCCGCTGAACTCCTCCTGTTGTGGTAGGGGTACCGAGTAGATTTCTCCTTCACAAAGGTCCAAGTAGAATAGGAGGCCTGGTGACATTCGGCTCCGGGATTCACAACCTTTCGCATTTCCTATTTCGATACTCTGTCCTGCCTATCCAAGCCTCTTTCCAAGGTCACTTTCATAGAGTTACACGAGCGATGCACTGTGCAATTGAAGTGAACCCATTCACATGTAAAGTACCTTCGAATT
Source organism: Pteropus medius (assembly GCF_902729225.1). Classification (NCBI taxonomy): domain Eukaryota; kingdom Metazoa; phylum Chordata; class Mammalia; order Chiroptera; family Pteropodidae; genus Pteropus; species Pteropus medius. The sequence continues at coordinate 2,792 of NW_024352573.1, forward strand.
TGCAGTGCACAACCGGCACGCCAGCACATGCTGACACTATGCCCATCCCAGTGCCCGGCTCAGGAAGGGCCCTCGTCCAACCTTGGGGTGAGAAATCAGCATTATCGTCCTGTGGGTCCTACTTATGTATGGCTAAAATGCATATGTCTAGGCTCTGAGCTTTGCTTATCTAGGGCTCTGTATAATAAGTATTTCTTGCAACAAAGCCTAGCTCTGGCAAATGAAGACATCAGCTTTCAAAGCTAAGGTCTATGCAATGGGCATTCAGAAGGCATTTCATATATTCAAAGCTGCACTTCGAATGCTTGTTTCTGCCATCCTCACTCTCAGGTAACTATTCTGTCCTGTGTAGATGAAGCTGTTCTCCGTACTAGGTCCCAGTCATTTAATGACTAGACTTTTTTGTGTATCCTCAGGAAAACATAGTAATTATGATTTACTAACTAGAAGCCTGCTGGTAGAAACCTGTATTATGATGTCCCCCAGCCGAAGATGGCGAGACTCGGCTCGAATCTTTTGGAGAACTAGATGGCCCCAGTTTAATTCCGTGTCCTCGCGTGCAGAACGCGACTTCTGTTCAAAAGTACTTAAAGTCTCAAAATCTAAACAAACCCACAAACAACTCCCTCACCCCATAGCATATCTAAGGTGAAAATTTCATGGCAAGTGCAGAAAATGTAAACAATTTTGAGCAAATAATGCCAACTAACTATGGAAAAGACAATTCCCGTTAAAATTATTCATATTTTTCGCCCGCTTGATAATAATTTATTGAGGAAAATGGTTTCTTTGGATGCAAAATCATTGGGTAAAAGATCGTAGTAAACTATGACATTTACACACGCTCTGATTACTTAGTGATCACAACGAGGAAATCGTCATTGGATTACCATGGAGAAATCGTGAGACCCTTTCATCTTTAACTCCAATGTAATAATAAAGAGGATTCTGACAAATTCAAATTGGAATAAACTTTTCAAAAACATCGCTATTATGTTAGGAGAAAAAGCAGAGAAGTTTGAATCCGTTCTAGATGATATTAGATTATGAAGACCATGACACTAAATGTATTGTATAATCGTTGATTAGGAATTAGGTACAAAGGATGACACTGTTTCCTGAGAGCGGGGATCCTCTCCCGGCACGTCGTCCATTCTTGACGTCTGGAACAATGGATTGATTGAGACAACGAAATACTGTAGAGAAGACAAGTTTCATTAGAAGAAAAGTACACTTGCACGCGTGGAAGGGGGCCTGAGCAAGAGAGGCATGGCTCAAAAGGCCTGACAACAAAGCCTTCAGGGTTTTGTTCCCTATTAGTTCTGAGTCGACACATTTTGAGAAGACTGAGCATTCTTGACTGACAATTAAGACGGGCAGGACTCCATGATTCATCATTTGCTTTTTGCGCATGTTCGTTCCCAGAATTCAGGCTGTTATAATGGAATTAATGAACTTCTGGGCATATGCGTCGCCTTATGTTTATGGTATAATGGGGTTCATGTGAGTTGAATGTCATTGTGGTCTTCATTGCACGGTGCGATTTATTGACTAAAGCCGGTACACAATTTTCTGCCTTCTTCTTTACTACTATGAGTTACCTTTAGCCAGAAAATGCCTTCCGGCTTGCTTAAATGTAGACGGGCAAGGGCAGACTCTCTTACAATAGGACGAGTTCGGTGTGTATGCAGGCAGACCCGAAAGCCCCGACTAACCTTCCTGCTTAACTCTTTTCTTAGAGTCATGAACCTGCTTCTTCTTAGTAGCGATGTTGAGGGACAGGAGGTCTCTTCTTCTGTATCTGTTTCCTGCTGAGAAGGCTCATGTTCCGTGTCTACTGTAGTTTCTCGGAGCTCTATACCTTTCTGCACCTGTCACACTGGGATCTTGCATTTCTGCTGCAGTGCCGCCTCAGTCCATAGACAAGGGAAAGATGATACGAAGCTGTTATCTAAGTCATCAATATATTACTTTCCACTATTGTTCTACCAAAGAAGTGAGTAAAGGAGAACAGGCTGGGTTCATATATTTCTGAAATAATAGAAAACCTTTGACCTAAAGTCCCCTCCCTTCTCAGACCCTAAGGTCCCTGCTTTGACTAGGGACATTTCCTCATGATGGTCTGATGATCCTTATCAAATGACTGAGTCGGTGACTTACCAGTTTCAGGGTCATTATCTGGATTTGGAGGAGAGGGCCTTAGTCCCAG
>NW_024352573.1:7500-46526 GCF_902729225.1 Pteropus medius
AGAACTCTTTTGCAACAGAGGCCTAGGAAGCAGCCATCACAAAGGCACTGTAGACAGCGGACGAAGTTTGGTACGTACGTAGGCTATGGAATCTTATCACCTTGTACCTGAGTTGGGTAACTTCTCCCTGAATACCATAAGTACCACCAGCAGCAATGCTTCATTCCTAGAGGCCCAGATTTACAGCCATCTGTGTCCAGGCAAACTTCAGCATCTCCGTCTCTAGTGAGAACTGGAACTGAGCTAATGCATAGCTGCAAGGGTGGTTGGTCCAGCTCTCTGGGAACATGGCGCATGCTGAGTCATTCCAGCTGAGGTTCTCAACAGCAGATGTTGGCAAAACTTTCAGGAATACTATCGGATATTCATGTTTGATTGAACACAAGTAGTTGCATAGCCAACAACCTCACAAATAGCTAAGGGAGGAAGTGTAGCTGTCATCCCCACTTTACGAAGGGGGAACGTTTTAATTCAAGAGGTCAAAGCACTTGCCCAAGGTCACACAGAACTGGGATTCGAAAACAATCAGCCTGTCTCTCGAGCTTCTGCTCCTAACCACCTCTGTGTACAGCAGCACGTTACTAATGTGGACAAATGCTGTTCTCCTCATAGGTATTTCCCATCTAGGTGGGGGTTTTTCTAGTCGATTCACGGGGCAAATGCCATGTAACGGTTTATTTGAGTGTTACTGAGACCGTGGAGTCATTCTGAGCCCCTGCATTTCCTCCAGGAATCACAGTTGGTCCCATTAGAGAGCAAAGGAAGAGCAAAATAACTCCCTTTCTCCTTATTCCACGGCCTTTCTCTAAGCAACAGGGTCTGATAGCCTGAGCACCAAGAGGAATCGGGCAACACACAAGGGCTCTCAGAACTTTGTGACCGCACTCAAAGGCAAGATATGAACACTGATCGCCAGCACATGGGTTATTTCTTGTTCGTGGCTGAATATGGTGAGTGACCACGAGTTGATAGAAGAGAGGAGACAAGTATCACATATGTGATTTGCTTATTTCCGAAAGTTTCCATTTAATATTTTCAGAACGCAGTTGACCAAGGGTAACATAACGCTGGGAGTCAACTGCACATGACGGGGGACAAATGTCTCGTCTCATCTGATCTCAGAAACTCCTAAGAGTGGAGTGGTTGTTGTGATCCCTACTTTGCAAAGAGGATCAGAGTTGATGGCATTTGCCCGAGATCGCACAGAACTGGAAATGGAAATCGGATCACATATCTCCTGAGCCCGTGTCCCTAACGTCATCTGTATGGATTGTATTTTTGCTAATTTGGACAAATGACAGTCCTAAACCTTACATGACACATCAGGGTTGGAGTTCCTCAGCTCAATCGGTTTGTTGAAGGCAGACGAAAATGCCACATGTCTTGGTGTATCTGCATGTTTTCTCTCCCAGACCACTGAGAAGCCTCGCTTCTTCCAGGAGCGGCAATTTATCTAGAAGTGAAGGCAAGGAGGGTGAGGACCAGTTCCCTCTCTCCCCCTCCCACTATTTTCCTGAGTCCCAGAGCCTGATTGTTCAGGCAACAAGACATGTCATCACGCCTCACAATGGCTGTCAAAGCCGAGTCATCACACCTGTTGATATGAGGCAAGTCTTGGCAACAACCACTTGGTTTACTTTGTGATCAGCCCTTAGAATAGTAAGCGAGGTGCTGCTGGAGGGAAAGCAGATATTACCGATGACTGGGTATCGTCTGATCATCTGCTTCTCTGTTCCCAGGACACTCAGCTATCTTGGCATCTGCACTCCTCACAGGCTTGAGCAAACCGTCCCCACTGAAAACTTCTCCCGTGGGAGTAGTTACCAAAATGTCCTAATGCTGTTCTTGTGTTTCAACAGGTCAACTGGGCAGTGGTCAGCGATTCTAGCTTCAACATCTAATCACTCAGAGAGAGTCGGAAGGGAACTCGGTCTCAGTTAGGATTTTATCACTCTTTCCCATCTCTAGATTCAACCTTTGCCATGGCACTTAAACCGCTGCTTCTGGAAACTGCCAATTCCCTGATATGGGGTATTTACTTGTAGATAAGGGGCTGTGAGTAGTCACAATTCTCAAGCCACATTAGCTTGCAAATCTCTGGTACAGAAGAAATATATAGTTAGCATTCAAATGTGACAACTGTTGGTATTTCCCCGAGATATGGCACAGTTTTTTGCAGGACGGGAGGGGACTAATGCCGAGCTCATGGCCTGTTGTCTTTTAGAGTGCTCATGTCCAATTTCATTTCCTATTCTTGATACACAGTAAATTAGCTACATATGACAATCGGACAGTTGCCGTAAGTGTATGTCTCTATAGAATAAGCAAGTCCATCATGAGATAATTTGCGAAAAGAATAGATACAACTTAAATACGCGAAAGAAGTTGTGATATACTCCTCTAAGAATGAAGTATGAAATAACAAATAAGTCTGTGCAATCAGTGTAATCATAGCCATCAACGCCAACAGAAGTTTGCCAGGAATGAGCCGATTATTCAGTACACGGAAGAGAACCCATTTGGGTATAGCAATGGTAGTGGTCTTTCCCTACGATATATTTACATCTCGGCTATCGACTTCACAATTAAAACTTGGATTGACACTATGTCAATGGAAAAGAATAGATCAGGACACAGACACATGTTCATGACAAAAGGAAAAAAATAATGATAATCTTGGCATTTCCAGTCAGATGATGCCCCCAGAGCAATCTCTTATGATTACTACTGGAACCAAGTGTGTGTGTTGGGGAGGAGCCAGGAGAAAGAGGCCCCTGGATAAAGTATTAACTGGGTCACATCATCTTTCTCAGGTTTTCTCTCTTGAGTTCCCTTCCGGGGACATCTGTAGTCTCGAGCAATCATGGAGAAAGGACATTCTGATGTCATTACCTACAAGCCCTAACCCTAACCCTAACCCTAACCCTAACCCTAACCCTAACCCTAACCCAAGAGTGGCGATAAAAACATAAAACCTAAAGAAGCCTCTAGAAATGTGCCTAGCTATTTACTCAGTAGGCAACTGGGCATGTAGGTAAATAATGTGCATTTGTCAAAGTGACTGTGAATGCTGACATAAGGTACAGCACCGTTCAGCTGGCCTTTGCAAAGAGCCACGTGACCTACCTGCTTATGCCTCCCCAACCTTTTGGAAATTCCGAGAAAAAAATAATGCATAATGAATCCACCCTTCTTTTAGCTTTTAAAATAAAAGCTATGTTTTACTCATTTGGGTTTGATGTGTTTTTATGCTGATACATCTCTCTTGGCTTACACTGGAGTGGAACCCAATATTCGACCCTCATACTTCCTCTTTACGGTCACATCTACCCCCAGAACAAGGGATAAAGTGATGATTCAGCCCACTGAAAGATCAGGAACCAGGACAGAGATCCTCCTGCTCCGCACTCTCTGCTGTTCTTGGCCCTCTTAGTAAGGCTAGCTCCTTCTCTCTACGCAGCCTGAACTGGCTTCATCCCTAACCTCTTTTCTGAACTTATGGTAAGTCAACAAGTCCTCTCAGCTCAAGTGTAGTCAGGATCCTTGGCTTTGTAATTTCCCAACTTGAGAAAAGAGTGGTCTGAGTGAATGACCTTTTGCACGAAGGAGGAACACTGATGCGGCAAGACCCAGAGCTAGTGGGACAGGGCGAGATCAAGGACCCATGAGCAGAAGAAGAAGCAAGCAGGTATTCCATTTGGGACCGGGAGCTTTTGTGAAAAGCAGTGCCAAACAGAGCTGCCCCTCCCTGTGAGAACAGTTCCTTCCCCTTCCTGCTGTGTACTCTCTTCCTTCTTTCCGGATTCTGCATAAGACAGGTGAGCTCGGAATTGTTCCTGTGTCATTGGGTGCAGTCAGATGGTGCTTCTCAGTACAAAAGATTCCCAAACATCTTGCAATTACAAACCCATATTTTTAACTTAACTCAGCTTTTCTTATTTTTCACTTTTCTTTCGGCATGCAGAGCTGTGATACATGTCATAGCCTTTAACTATTTCATGAAGTTCAGCTGTAGAATAAGAGGAACTTCCCATTGGACATACAAGCGTTTGACACCGCTTAGAAGTTTTGCGCACGGTGTAATTTTCTAGCAGATTTCTACTTCCAAGCATTAACTCACTCGCTCACAAGTTAACCTTACCTATCTATAACGTACGTCGACCTACTCATGAAAGTTTATTTCAGCTTAGGGAAGAAATGATTGATCCTTGCCCATTGAGGAGACTCAATGTGTTCTAGTTTAAAACTTAATCATTTGTGTAAATAATTACTTATTTTTTGGCATTGAAATTGTGTAAATTCAAAATCCAATATCCTCATGAGGACTGCTCTGTCCTCCCATACGTCTTGCACTGTACCCACTTCTTGCCTTCCCTCTTTTCCTCCTTTCTCCTCCCCAACCCCCTTTTCCTCACCCCTCCACATCTTCTTCCTCCTCTACTTCTCCCCTTGCTTTTCTTTTCCTCTCCCTGCGCTCCTCAATCGGCACGATTCTTAATTCCTCCTCTTCCTTCTCCTCCTCTGCTTCTCCCTCCTCTTCCCCATCTTTCTCTTATTCAAGAAATGGTCTAGCTACAGATGATTGTAGCCAAGATGTTTGATCGGTCCTCTTTGCCGTCTTCTCCCCCTCAGTCTTTGGGTGCCCGCCATTTCTTCCCTCCATCTTCGGTGAATGGCTATACCAGATCCTTCTTGGCCTTCGGCACATACCGGCATCTGCAGTTGGTGCTGATAGCTGTACCCATGGCCCTCAGTCAGGATAGTTGCACGTTCTCGCCATCGTTTCCCGATCTCAGGCCTTGTCTTGTTATCAGTCCTCTCAGCATTTCTATGTAGTCTCTTCCGAGTGCCTGCAGCTGAAAATCACTCCTGCTATAAAGAAACCTTGGTGAACTCGAGGGCACTCCCTCGTGGTCTATCTTCTCTAAATGCCAGGATGTCATTCCTCACCTCCCCTGAATTCCTCCTGTTGTGGTGGGGCATTGAGTGGAAGTTTCCTTTGCAAAGGTCCAAGTAGAATAGCAGGCCAGTTGCCATTCTGCTCCAGGATACACGACTTTTCACATATCCTCTTTCGATACTCTCTGCTGCCTATCCAAGCCTCTTTCCACGGTCACTTTCATAGATTTACACAAGCGATGCACTGTGCAATTCAAGGGAACCCATTCACATGGAATGCAACGGCGAGTTTGTAGTGCACAGCCGGCTCGCCAGCACATGCTGACACTATGTCCAGGTCATGCCCGGCTCATGAGGGGCCTACTCCCACCTTGGGGATGAGAAACCAGCATTAGCCTCTCCTGGGTCCTGCTTATGTATGGCTAAAAATGCATATGTCAAAGCTCTAAACTTTGCTTATCTAGGGCTCTGTATAATACATATTTCTCTCAACAAAGCCTGGCTCTTGCAAATGAAGACATCAGCTTTCAAAGCTGAGGTCTATGCAATGGGCTTTTAGAAGGCATTTCAGAAATCCAAAGCTGCACTTCGAATACTTGGCTCTGCCATCCCCACTCTCAGGTAACGATTCTGCCCTCTATACATCAAGATGTTCTGTGTACTATGTCCCAGGCCTTTAATGAATAGACTCAATTCTGTATCCTCAGGAAAATGGAGAAATTATGATTTACTAACTAGAAGCCTGTTGGTAGAAGTCTGCATTATGATGTCCCCCAGAAGAAGATGGCAAGACTCGGCTCAAAACCTTTGGAAAACTAGATGGTCCCAGTTTAATTTGTATCATAGCGTGCAGAACACGACATCTGTTTAAAAGTACTTAAAGTCTCAAAATCTAAACAAACCCACAAACAACCCCCCACCCCATAGTTTATCTAAACTGAAGGATTCATGGCAAGTGCAGAAAATGTACACCATTTTGAGGAAAACAATGCCAACTAACTGATGGAGAAGAAAATTCCCGTTAAAAGTATTCATATTTTTAGCCCTATTGATGTTAATTTATTGAGGAAAATGGTATCTTTTGATGCAAAATCATTGGGTAAAAGATAGTAGAAAATCATGGCATTTACACACGCTCCGATTACTTAGCGATTATAAAGAGGAAATCGTCCGTTCATAACCATGGAGAAATTCTGAGACTTTCATTTTTAACTCCAATGTAATAATCAAGAAGATTCTGACAAATTCAAATTGGAATAAACTTTTCAAAAACATCACGATTGTGTAAGGAGAAAAAGCAGCCAAGTTTGGATGCGTTCTAGATGATATTAGATTATGAAGACCATGATATTAAGTGTATTGTATAATCTTTGTTTAGGAATGAGGTACAAAGGATGACACTGTTAGCAGAGGGCGGGGATTCTCTCCCGGCACCTTTTCCCATTCTTGATGTCTGGAACAATGGATTGAGCATGACAACGAATTACTGTAGAGAAGACAAGCTTCATTAGAAGGGAAAGTACACTAGCAGACGTGGAAGCGGGCCTGAGCAAGAGAGCCGTGGCTCAGAAGGCCTGGCGACGAAACCTTCGGGGTTTTGTTCGCTATTTGCTCTAGGTGGGGACATTTTGAGAGCACTGAGCATACTTGATTGACAATTAAGACTGGCAGGAATCCGTGATTCATCATTTGCTTTCTGCGCGTGTTCGTTCCCACAATTCAGCCTGTTATAATTGCCTTAATGAACTTCTGGGCATACGCGTTTCGCCTTATGATCATGTTATAATGGAGTTCAGCTAAATTGAAGGTCGTTGAGGTCTTCATTGCACGGTGCGATTTACTGGCTAAGAGCGGTACCCAATTTTCTGCCTTCTTGTTTACTGCTATGAGTTACCTTTAGCCCCAAAATGCCTTCTGGCTTCCTTAATTGTGGGCGAGAAGGGGCAGAACCTTCTTCCAAAAGGACGACCTCGGTGTCTTTACAGGCAGACCCTAAAGCCCCGATCTAACTTTCCTGCCTAACTCTTTTCGAAGACCCATGAACTCGCTCCTTCTTAGTAGCGATGTTGAGGGAAGGGAGATCTCTTCTTCTGTATCTGCTTCCTGCTGAGAAGGGTCATCATTTCTGTCTATTGTGGTTTCACGGAGTTCTATCCCTTTCTGCCTCAGTCAGGCCGGGATCTTGGGTTTCTGATGAAGTGCCGCCCCAGTTGCTTGACAAGGAAAAGTAGATACAAAGTTGTTATCTAAATCATATATGTATTACTTTCTACTATTGTTTTACCAAAGAAGTGAGTAAAGGAGAACAGGCTGGGTTAATATATTTCTTCAAGAATAAAAAAAACCTTCGGCCACAAATCCCCTCCGTAAGCACCCTGATTTGAGTAGGGCCATTAATTTTCGGTGGTCCAATGATCCTTATCAAAAGCCAGAGGAGGTGAGTTACCAGTTTCAGTTTCAGTGTCATTATCTAGATTTGGGAGAGAAGGAATTTGTCCCACAGAATAGAGCGAAGAGAATTGAATTAGGTTTAATACAAAAAAAAAATGAAAGCAGAAAACAAGGAACTCTGTAAGATTTATCTAGTATGATTTCCCGCTAAAAGATGCAGAAATTTACAAATGATGTCCCGTATCAATATTAGTACCATTGGGAAATATTTTGGACTGACAGCAGTGTAATTTTAAAAGAGTATAACTGTGTCAGTTAAAATGGAAGAGAGAAAGAGAGACAGAGAGAGAGAGAGAAAGAGAGAGAGAGAGAGAGAGAAAATTAGTTTGTGTGATGGGATCAAAAATAAGAATGTTGAAACAATTGCTCAGTGTAGGCAAAGGGTATATAGGTGTTCTTTGTAGTATTACCTCAACTCTTCCATAGGTTTCAAAGTTGTAAAACCTAAATGCTGGGGAATAAATCAGGGTGTGCAGGAAATACATGCAGTTAAGTGAGAGGAGAGCACACTCTGCATACCACATTCTGTTAATCTGTGTCTCCTTGGGGCTGCATGGTGGGCTGTTATGTCTGGAGGATGACTCTTCCCCTTTCAAAATTGTGTCTTTGCATCCTGGCACAGTTTCCAGAGTATGTGTCAGGTCCACGTGTTGTGTGGATCAGAGCCCTGTTTCCAGTGGCAATGAAAGTGTTGGCTCTGTGGACCAACAGTCCAAATGGTGTTCCCAAGCATTGTCTCAAGGCATTCGGTTTTCTGGAAGAAACAAATGACACAGACGGCATCAACATAGATGTCATCGCAGCGCTTGGGTGTGCTTAGCTGACGATTGTCCCCCGGCAATGCCCTCTGAGCCTCTCCCATCTGTTGCAGCAGGAAAGAGCAGATCTTGCAGGGCTTAGTGGTGGCCCCTTTTTCTCCTGTCATTTCTCCTAGAAATCCGATGAAATCCCAAGTGTCTCCACTAACCAAGCCAATGCTCTTCCTGGGCCCTCCAGTCTGGGATCGGGTTTTCTATTTCCACCCGTTATCCTTGATGTGATTGATCGCATTAATCAATCTTCAAATGTTGAAGCAGCCTTGCATACCTGATTTATGTTTTTGGCGTCTAGGAGGCCAAAAATTTCCAGAGAACGTTACCTTGTTGAAAGCCACGTTGGATGTGGACTTTTTGAAGCTGCCATTGGTTGTATCAGATGGCCAGTTCTTTGGCAATGGTCAAAGGATCTGTCACAATTTTCAGATTCGAGGACTTGTTGGCAAGGTAATGCAGGGCTGAGACAACTGCCTGAAATTCAATCGGTTGTGCAGATCCTTGAGTTTCATGCTGTTTAGAAAGTTTTGTGTAAGCTCCATCATGCACGATGGTGCCGATAACCTGTAAAATTTCCCTTTATTTTCAGTCGCTTGATAACAAAGTTCTTCCCATTAAGTCAAGAACCGCCGGAGAGGGATGAACAACTTCAGGACTTGTGGCTAATCATACTAATGTACTCTCTATTTTATGTTTGGTAACTGCCCCCAGATTATAAGGAGTAGTTTGTTTATAGTTAGCAGGATCCCCAAAGGACAGGCGCAACGGGACTTTGAGCCCCAGTACCGAATAGGTAATGAGGGGTTACCAGGTGGTGGGTTTTAGCGGATGCTAATTTGATCCCTAACTCAGAGGCAAAATTGCCAACTGACATCTTTTTTTCGTTTTATGGTACAGAAGGCTCCCCAATGTAAGATGGTTCAACTTAACGACTTTTAAACTCTCGATGTTGCGAAAATGATACACATTCTGTGGAAACTGTGCCTCGATTTTTGAATTTTCCCCTTTTCCTGGCTAGCGATATGAGTTATGGCATTCTCTCGTGGTGCTGGGCCATGATAGAGAGCCTCGGTTCCCCAATATCTCAACGAAGACGACCGTCAACTGCCGATACGTAGTATCCTTTGCATTGCAGGGCTTTTTGGACATCGCGTGTCGGGTTCCTGCGTCCCGTCATGTCTACAAAACACTCAGCTGTGTCTGCTGTTTCTGTTGAGAAGAAGAGGTTCGCAGTTACTGCAGATACAGCCCAAATGTAAGCGCTCCGGGCCTATTTCAGGTTGGCCAGGCTAAGCCGTTATGTTTAGAAGTTTAGGTGTATTAAATGCATTTTCAGTTGCTATATTTTCAACTAAGGATTGGTTTGTCAGGACAAAACTTACCACATCCTATCTGTTTTCCTACGAAAAGGATTTCCCACTGAATCAAACTCTGAACCTGTCTTTCAGTATTTTTATTTTTTTATTTTTATTTCTTCCCTAATTATCCAGATCAGTTTGCTTTTTGTTTTCAATAGATACTAGACATACTTCGGGGTTCCCCACTACCCTGATCTTATTAAAAAAATTCTTCTTCCAGAGAATCGCAAATTATCATCAAACTCAAGGGACTCATCGACGGCAATGAGTGCTTCACTAGGTTTATGGATTCTGGGCTGAAGTCATGTTGGAAAGGCTTTGTTGTGCCACGGGGTACAACGAGTGTTTTCCCTGATCGCCCTTAGGATCAGGAACTCTGTTGCCACAGATGCATAGGCAGCAGCCATCACAAAGGCACTGTAGACAGAGGCCGAAATTTGGTACATGCGTAGGATATGGATCCTTATCACCTTCTACCTCAGTTGGAGTAACGACTCCCTGAAAACCATAAGTACCGCCAGCAGCAATGCTTCCAGCCAAGAGGCACAGATTTACAGCAATCTGTGTCCCAGGGAGACTTCAGCATATCCGGCTCCAATGAGAAATGGAACTGAGCTAATGCATGTCTGCAAGGATTGTTGGCCCAGCTCTCTGAGAACATGGTGCATGCTGATTCATTCCAACTGAGGTTCTCAACAGCAGATGTTGGCAAATCTTTCAGGGATACGATCGAATGTACAGACATGATTGAGTACAAGCATTTGCATAGCCAACAACCTCACAACACCTAAGGGAGGAAGTGTAGCTGTCATCCCCACTTAACAAATGCTGAACATGTGGATCCGATAGGTCAAAAGACTTGCCCGAGATCACACAGAACCTGGACTGGAATACAAGCAGCCTGTCTCTCGAGCTTCTGCTCCTACCACTTCTGCGTACACCACCGTGTTACGAATGTGGGCAAATGCTAGTTCTCCTCATAGCTATTTCCCATTTGGTTGGGGTTTATCTAGTCAATTCATCTGGTAAATACCATGACAAGGTGTATTTGAATGTTACTCAGACCGTGGAGACATTGTGAGCTGCTGCATTTCCTACAGGTATCAAGTTGGTCTGGATTAGAGAGCAAAGAAGGAGCAAAATAGTTCCCATTCAGCTTATCACACTGCCTTTCTGTAAGTCCCATGGCCCGATAACTGAAGCACCAAGCGGAAGCGAGGCGAATCACATTGGCTCTCAGAACTTTGTGAGCATACTCAAAGGAAAGATCTGAACACTGATCGCCAGCACCTGGGTTAATTCTGGTTTGGGGCTGAATAGGGTCAGTAAGCAAGAGTTGCCATAAGAGAGGAGACAGGTATCACATATGTGAATTCCTTATTTACGAAAGTTTCATTTAATATTTTCAGACCACAGTCCACCAATGTAACATACCGCTGAGAGCCACAACGCACATGAGTGGGGAAAACTATCTCGTCTCATCTGATCTTCAGAAACCCCTAAGAGTGGAGCTGCTGTTGTGTTCCCTGCTTTGTAAAGAGGATCAGAGTTGATGGCATTTGCCCGAAATCCCACAGGAATGTGAGGGGAAATCGGTTCACCTGTCCCTTTTGCCCTTGTCCCTAATGCCTTCTGTAGGCGCTGTATTTTTACTAATTTGGACAAATGACAGTCTTAAACCTGACATTACACATCAGGGTTGGAGTTGCTCAGCTCAATCGGTTTGTTGATGGCAGAAGAAAATGAATGCCACATTGTCTTGATGTATGCGCATATTTTCTATCCCAGATCTCTTGCTATATTTTCAACTAAGGATTGGTTTGTCAGGACAAAACTTACCACATCCTATCTGTTTTCCTACGAAAAGGGTTTCCCACTGGATCAAACTCTGAATCTGTCTTTCAGTATTTTTATTTTTTTATTTTTATTTCTTCCCTCATTATCCAGATCTGATCATATTAATACAATTCTTCTTCCAGAGAATCGCAAATTATTATCATCGGACTCAAGGGGCTCATCGACGGCAATGAGTGCTTGACTAGGTTTAATGGATCCTGGGCTGAAGTCATGTTTGAATGGCTTTGTTGTGCCACGGTGTACAACGAGTGTTTTCCCTGATCGCACTTAGGATCAGGAACTCTGTTGCCACAGATGCATAGGCAGCAGCCATCACAAAGGCATTATAGACAGAGGCCGAAATTTGGTACATGCGTAGGATATGGAACCTTATCACCTTGTTCCTCAGTTGAGGTAACGACTCCCTGAAAACCATAAGTACCGCCAGCAGCAGTGCCTCCAGCCTAGAGGAACAGACTTACAGCAATCTGTGTCCCAGGCAGACTTCAGCATATCCGGCTCCAGTGAGAACTGTAACTGAGCTAATGCATGTCTGCAAGGATTGTTGGCCCAGCTCTCTGAGAACATGGTGCATGCTGATTCATTCCAGCTGAGGTTCTCAACAGCAGATGTTGGCAAATCTTTCAGGGATACGATCGAATGTACAGACATGATTGAGTACAACCAGTTGCATAGCCAACAACCTCACAAACAACTAAGGGAGAAAGTGTAGCTGTCATCCCCACTTAACAAATGCTGAACATGTGGATCCAATAGGTCAAAATACTTGCCCGAGATCACACAGAACCTGGACTGGAATACAAGCAGCCGGTCTCTCGAGCTTCTGCTCCTACCACTTCGGTGTACACCAGCATGTTACTAATGTGGGCAAATGCTAGTTCTCCTCATAGCTATTTCCCATCTAGGTTGGGGTTTATCTAGTCAATTCATCTGGTAAATGCCATGACAAGGTGTATTTGAATGTTACTCAGACCGTGGAGACATTCTGAGCTGCTGCATTTCCTACAGGAATCAAGTTGGTCTGGATTAGAGAGCAAAGAAGGACCAAAATTGTTCCCATTCAGCTTATCACAATGCCTTTCTGTAAGTCCCATGGCCCGATAACTGAAGCACCAAGAGGAAGCGAGGCGACTCACATTGGCTCTCAGAACTTTGTGAGCATACTCAAAAGAAAGATCTGAAAACTGATCGCTAGAACCTGGGTTCATTCTGCTTTGTGGCTGAATACGGTGAGTAAGCAAGAATAGCCAGAAGAGAGGAGACAGGTATCACATATGTGAATTGCTTATTTACAAAAGTTTACATTTAATATTTTCAGACCACAGTCCACCAAATGTAACATACCGCTGTGAGCCACACCGCACATGAGTGGGGAAAACTATCTCATCTCATCTGATCTTCAGAAACCCCTAAGAGTGGAGCTGCTGTTGTGTTCCCTGCTTTGTAAAGAGGATCAGAGTTGATGGCATTTGCCCGAAATCCGACAGGAATGTGACCGTATATCGGATCACCTGTCCCTTTTGCCCTTGTCCCTAATGCCTTCTGTATGCGTTCTATTTTTAGTAATTTGGACAAATGACAGTCTTAAACCTGACATTACACATCAGGGTTGGAGTTGCTCAGGTCAATTGGTTTGTTGATGGCAAAAGAAAATGAATGCCACATTGTCTTGGTGTATGTGCATGTTTTCTATCCCAGACCACTTAGCAGCTTCGGTTCCTGCAGGAGCCGCAAATGATCTAGAAGGGAACGCAATTAGAGAGAGGAGCAGTTCCATCCCTCCCCCTCCCACTATTTGCCTGAGTCCCAGTGCCTGATTGGTTAGCCAGCTAGACGTGTCATCACGCCTCACAATGACATTCAGAGCCGAGTCATCACAACTGTTGATATGAGCCAAGGCCTGGCAACAAGCACTTGGGTTACTTCGTCATCAGGCCTGAGAATAGTAAGGGAGATGTTGCTGGAGAGAAAGTAAATATTACCTATGTCATTGGACCATCTGCTGCTCTGCTTCTCTGTTCCCTGGACATTCAGCTCTCTTGGCCTCAGCACTCTTCATAGGCTTTAGCAAAATCTCCGCACTGAAAACTTCTCCCGTGGGAGCAGTTACCAAAATGTCCTAACGGTGTTCTTGTGTTTCAACAGGTTAACTGGCCAGTGGTCAGCGATGCTGGCTTTCAGATCTGATCACTCAGAGAGATTCGCTAGGGAACTCGGTCTCAGGTGGGGTTTTATTTCTCTTTCTCCATCTCTAGATAAAACCTGGGCCATGGCAGATAAACTGCTACTTCTGGAAAAGGCCAATTCCCTGATATGGGCTATTTGCTTGTAGAAAACAGGACTGTGGGTAGTAACAATCCTCAAGCGGCATGACCTTGAAAGTCTCTGGTACAGAACAACGATATTGTTATCATTCAAATGTGACGCCTGTTGGTATTGCCCAGAGATACGGCATGGAGTTTTACAGAATGGGTAGGGACTAATGGAAGCACATGGCTTGGTGTCCTGTACAGTGAACCTGTCGAATTTCATTTCATGTTTCTGATGCAATATAACTTACTTATATGTGGCAATCGGACCGCAGCCTTAAGTGCACGTCTCTATAGAAGAAGCCATTCACTCATGAGATAATTTGCGAAAAGTATAGAAACAACTTAAACACGCAAAAGAAGACGTTATATACTCCTGTAAGAATGAGGTATGTAATAACAAATAAGTCTATTCATTCAGTGCAAACATACTCCCCAACGCCAACAGAAGTTTGCCATGAGGGAGCAGATTATTCAGTACACGGAAGAGAACACGTTTGGGAATAACCATGATAGCGGTCTTTCCCTACGATATATGAACATCTAGGCTATCGATTTAACAACTAAAACAGGGATTGACACTCTGTCAATGGAAAAGAATAGATCAGGAAACAGACCCATGTTCATGACAAAAGGAAAAAAGAATAATCTTGGCATTTCAAGTCAGACGATGCCCTCAGAACAATCTCTTGTGATTACTACTGGAAGCAATTGTGTGTGTTGGGGAGGAGCCAGGAGAAAGATGCCCCTGTGTCGACTGGATTAAGTGGGTCACATCATCCTTCTCAGGCTTTCGCGCTTGAGCTCTCTTCCGGGCACGTCTGTGTCGTCGAACAATCGTGGATAGAGGACGTTCCGTTGTCATTCCCAAGAAGCCCTCACCTAGCCCAAAGAGGGCCAATAAACACATTAAAGGCTTAAAATCTAAACAAACCCACAAACAACCCCCCAACCTATAACATATCTAAGCTGAAGGATTCATGGCAAGTGCAGAAAATGTAAACCATTATGAATAAATCATGCCAACTAACAGATGGACAAGAAAATTCCCGTTTAAATTATCCATATTTTTAGCCTGCTTGATAATAATTTATTGAGGAAAAAGATTTCTTTTGGATGTAAAATCATTGGGTAAACGATCGTAGAAAACAATGACTTTGACACACGTTCCGATTACTTGGTGATTATAAAGAGGATATCATCCGTTGATTACGATGCAGAAATCGTGAGATTCTTTCATCATTAACTCCAATGTCATAATCAAAGAATGGAAGACAAATTAAAATTGGAATAAACTTTTCACAAACATCGCTATTGTGTAAGGAGAAAAATCACCCAAGTTTGGATTCCTTCTAGATGATATTAGATTATGAAGACCATGACACTAAGTGTATTTTATAATCGTTGATTAGGAACGAGGTACAAAGGATGACACTGTTACCGGAGAGCGGAATCTTCTCCCGTCACGTCATCCCATTCTTGTTGTTTCAGACCACAGTCCACGAAATGTAACATACCGCTGTGAGCCACACCGCACATGAGTGGGGAAAACTGTCTCGTCTCATCTGATCTTCAGAAACCCCTAAAAGTGGAGTTGCTGTTGTGTTCCCTGCTTTGTAAAGAGGATCAGAGTTGATGGCATTTGCCCAAAATCCCACAGGAATGTGACGGGAAATCGGATCACCATCCCTTTTGCCCTTGTCCCTAATGCCTTCTGTATGCGTTGTATTTTTACTAATTTGGACAAATGACTGTCCTAAACCTGACATTACACATCAGTGTTGGAGTTGCTCAGCTCAAACGGTTTGTTGATGGCAGAAGAAAATGAATGCCACATTGTCTTGATGTATGTGCATATTTTCTATCCCAGACTAATGAGCAGGTTGGTTCCTGCAGGAGCGGCAAATGATCTAGAAGGGAACGCAAGTAGAGAGAGGAGCAGTTCCCTCCATCCCCCTCCCACTATTTGCCTGAGTCCCAGGGACTGTTGGCTAGGCAGCTAGACGTGTCATCACGCCTCACAATGACCTTCAGTGCCGAGTCATCACAACTGTTGATATGAGCCAAGGCTTGGCAATAAGCACTTGGGTTACTTGGTCATTAGGCCTGAGAATAGTAAGGGAGATGCTGCTGGAGAGAAAGTAGATATTACCTATGTCTGGGGACCGTCTGCTGGTCTGCTTCTCTGTTCCCTGGACATTCAGCTCTCTTGGCCTCAGCACCCTTCATAGGCTTTAGCGAAATCTCCGCACTGAAAACTTCTTCCGTGGGAGCAGTTACCAAAATGTCCTAAAGGTGTTCTTGTGTTTCAGCAGGTTAACTGGGCTGTGGTCGGCGATGCTGGCTTTCAGATCTGATCCCTCAGAGAGATTCACAAGGGAACTCGGTCTCAGGTGTGGTTTTGTTTCTCTTTCTCCATCTCTAGATAAAATCTGGGCCATGGCACTTAAACTGCTACTTCTGAAAAAGGCCAATTCCCTGATATGGGCTATTTGCTTGTAGAAAACAGGTCTGTGGGTAGTAACAATCCTCAAGCCACATGACCTTGAAAGTCTCTGGTACAGAACAACGATATTGTTATCATTAAATTGTGACGCCTGTTGGTATTGCCCAGGGATACGGCATGGAGTTTTACAGAATGGGTAGCGACTAATCGAAGCACATGGCTTGGTGTCCTGTAGAGTTAACCTGTCGAATTTCATTTCATATTTCTGATGCAATATAACTTACTTACATGTGGCAATCGGACCGCTGCCTTAAGTGCACGTCTCTATAGAAGAAGCAAGTCAGTCATGAGATAATTTGCGAAAAGAATAGATACAACTTCAACACGCAAAAGAAGGCGTTATATACTCCTTAAGAATGAGGTATGAAATAACAAATAAGTCTATGCATTCAGTGCAAACATAGTCATGAATGCCAACAGAAGTTTGCCATGAGTGAGCAGATTATTCAGTACACGGAAGAGAACACGTTTGGGAATAACCATGATAGCGGTCTTCCCCTACGATATATGAACATCTAGGCTTATCGATTTAACAACTAAAACAGGGATTGACACTCTGTCAATGGAAAAGAATAGATCAGGAAACAGACCCATGTTCATGACAAAAGGAAAAAAAGAATAATCTTGGCATTTCAAGTCAGACGATGCCCTCAGAGCAATCTCTTGTGATTATTACTGGAAGCAATTGTGTGTCTTGGGGAGCAGCCAGGAGAAAGACGCCCCTGTTTCGACTGGATTAAGTGGGTCACATCATCCTACTCAGGCTTTCGCGCTTGAGCTCTCTTCCGGGCACGTCTGTGTCGTCGAACAATCGTGGATAGAGGACGTTCTGTTGTCATTCCCAACAAGCCCTCACCTAGCCCAAAGAGGGCCAATAAACACATAAAAGCCTTAAAATCTAAACAAACCCACAAACAACCCCCCAACCTATAACATATCTAAGCTGAAGGATTCATGGCAAGTGCAGAAAATGTAAACCATTATGAATAAATCATGCCAACTAACAGATGGACAAGAAAATTCCCGTTAAAATTATCCATATTTTTTAGCCTGCTTGATAATAATTTATTGAGGAAAAAGATTTCTTTTGGATGTAAAATCATTGGGTAAACGATCGTAGAAAACAATGACTTTGACACACGCTCCGATTACTTGGTGATTATAAAGAGGATATCATCCGTTGATTACGATGCAGAAATCGTGAGATTCTTTCATCATTAACTCCAATGTCATAATCAAGGAATGGAAGACAAATTAAAATTGGAATAAACTTTTCACAAACATCGCTATTGTGTAAGGAGAAAAAGGACCGAAGTATGGATGCCTTCTAGATGATATTAGATTATGAAGACCATGACACTAAGTGTATTTTATAATCGTTGATTAGGAACGAGGTACAAAGAATGACAGTGTTACCGGAGCGCGGGATCCTCTCCCGGCACGTCATCCCATTCTTGATGTCTGGAACAATGGATAGAGCGAGATAAGGAAATACTGTAGAGAAGACAAGTTTCGTTAGAAGGGAATGTCCACTTGCAGTCATGGAAGCGGACCTGAGCAAGAGAGTCGTTGCTCAAAAAGCCTGGTGACCAAGCTTTCGGGGTTTTCTTCCCTATTTGCTCTAGGTGGGCACTTTTTGAGAGCACTGAGCATTCTTGATTGACAATTAATACTGGCAGGACTCCGTGATTCATCCTTTGCTTTCTGCGCATGTTCCATCCCAGAATTCAGCCTTTTATAATGGACTTAATGAACTTCTGCGCATACGCGTTGCCTTATGATCAAGGTGTAATGGGGTTCAGGTGACTTGAAGGTCGTTGAGGTCTTCATTGCACGGTACGATTGACTGGCTAAAAGCCCTACCCTATTTTCTGCCTTCTTGTTTACTGCTATGCTTTAAATTTAGCCCCAAAATGCCTTCTCTCTTGCTTAATTGTGAGCGGGCATGAGCAGAGTCTTTTTCCAAAAGGACGACCTCGGTGTCTTTGCAGGGAGACCCTAAAGCCCCGATCTATCTTTCCTGCTTAACTCTTTTCTAAGAGCCATGAACCCGCTTCTTCTTAGTAGTGATTTTGAGGGATGGGAGGTCTGTTCTTCTGTATCTGCTTCCTGCTGAGAAGGGTCATCGTCCCTGTCTATTGAGGTTTCACGCAGCTGTATCCCTTTTTGCCTCACTCATGCCGGGTATCTTGGGTTTCTGCTGAAGTGCTGCCCCAGTCAATTCAGAAGGAAAAGAAGATACAATGTTGTTATCTAAATCATCTAGGAATGACTTTCTACTATTGTTTTACCAAAGAAATGAGGAAAGGAGAATAGGCTGGGTTGATATATTTCTGAAAGAATAAAAAAACTTTGGCCTGAATTCCTCTTTATTCTCAGAACCTAAGGACCCTGCTTTGACTAGGGCCATTCCCTCATGGTGGTCCGATGATCCTTATCTAAAGCCAGAGGAGATGAGTGAACAGTTTCAGGGTCATTATGTGGATTTGGGGATAGGGCCTTTGTCCCACAGAAAGGAGGGAAGAAAACTTAATCAGGTTTACTAAAGAAAAAAGAAAACCATAAACTAGGAACTCTGCAAGAGATGTCCCGTATCATTTCCCGCTGTAAGTTGCAGAATTTTAAACATGTGTGATGTCATCCATCCTAATGTCAGTGAGACCTTTAGAAGTTGATTCAGACAACAAATCTCTTCTCTATATGTATATGCTCTACCTATGTCTCATCTGAAAAGAAAGAAAGAAAGAATCAGAGAAAATGAAAGGAAGAAGGAAGGGAGGAAAAGAAGGAAGGAAGAAAAGAGAAGAGAAAGAGAAAGATAAAACACTCACTCTCTGGAAAGGAGGAAGAAAGGAAAAGGAAGAGGAAAAGGGAAAACAAGGAAGAAGAGAAAACATGAAGAAGAAGGAAAGAACCAGCACACAGAGAGACAGAGACAGAGAGACAGAGACAGAGGAGAGACAGATAGAGAGACAGAGAGAATTAGTTTGTGTGATGGGATCAAAAATAGGAAAGTTGAAACAATTGCTCAGTGTAGGCAAAGGGTATATACGTGTTCTTTGTAGTATTACCTCAACTCTTCCATAGGATTGAAAGTTCTAAAACCTAAATGCTGGAGAATAATTCAGGGTATGCAGGAAAGACATGCAGGTAATTGAGAGGAGACATCACCCTGCATACCACATTCTGTTAATCTGGGTCTTCTTGGGGCTGCATGGTGGGCCGTTATGTCTTAAGAATGACACTTCCCCTTTCAAAATTGTGTGTTTGCATCCTGGCACAGTTTCCAGACTGTATGTCAGTTGCATGTCGTGTGTGGTACAGAGCCCTGTTTCCAGCAGCAAGGATAGAGTCAGCTCTGGGGACCAACAATCCAAATGGTGTTCCAAGCATTGTCTCAAGTCATTGGGATTTCTGGTAGAAACAAATGACACAGATTGCATCAACATAGATGGCACCGCGGCGCTTGGGTGTGCTTAGCTGACGATTGTCCCCCGGCAATGCCCTCTGAGCCTCTCCCAGCTGTTTTAGCAGCAAAGCGCAGAATGTGCAGGGCTTAGTGGCTGCCCCAATTTCTCTTTTCATTACTCCTAGATGGCCCATGAATTCCAAAGTGTCTCCACTAACCGGGCCAATGCTCTTCCTGGGCCTCTCCAGTGTGAGATCAGGTATTTTATTTCCACCTTTCATCCTCGATGTGACGGATTACATTAATCAATCTTCAAATGTTGAACCAGCCTTGCATACCTGATTTATGTTTTTGGCCTCTAGGAGGCCAAAAATTTTCAAAGAACGTTACTTTTTTATAAGCAACCTTGGATAAGGACTTTTAGAGGCTGCCATTGTTTGTATCAGACAGCCAGAACTTCGATAATAGCCAAAGGGTCTGTCATAATTTTCAGATTCTAAGACTTGTTGGCAAGGGAATCCAGGGCTGAGACAACTGTCTGAAATTCACTCATTTGTGCAGATCCTTGAGTTTCATGCTTTTCAGAAAATTAGCTCAAGGTCCGTCATGCACGATCGTGTCGATAGCCTGTACTAATTCCCTTTACGTTTCAGTCGGTTGATCCAATGTCCTTCCCATTAAATAAAGAATTGCAGGAGAGCGATGAGCAACTTCAGCACTTGTGGCATATGTCAAACAATGGGATGGCAGAGAAAGCAACCGTCTCCTGCACGTGGGGTATGCCAGTGGGGCCCCATTGGGCTCTATCATGCAGTAAGGAGATCTCGGTGTCTGTGCCAAGATTGTGGGGTGCTGTTTCCATGACCCAACGCAGAATTGGTATCTCTGTGACGAGAATGGAAAGTAACGGGCTTAGGATCTATTTCCAGGAGAGTCCAGTATGTTGCCAATGATTGCCACTCCTCTGGCATATGGCACAGAGCCAAGTGCATCAGAAGTTCACGTGTGACTTCTGACTATCGTAGATGGTCTGGAGATTTCCCGAAGTACAAAAGAGTGTCTAGTGTTTGCGTAGTGAAAAGTTGGATGGAAGGACACTCATAAAAGTGCATGTTGTATTGAAATATGGACAAATTCTAGGGCCATGTGTCAGAGGAGGCCCCATTCAAGGTGGGTTCAGCTGAAAGGGTCAAAAAAAAATGGTTTAAGTAATAATGTATAAAGAGCTATGTGCTGTATGCCGAACTCAGAACTGATGAAATTATGTGTTAAAAATTAATTTTCTTTTTTTAATGTTGTGCTTACTGACCTTTTCGATCAATAGGTGTGTCATAGTCAGCGGAGCAGATGTGACTACAGAAGTAGAGGTTGCAGTGATGGGAACTACAAGCCAGTGAACGTGGGCAGCATATGGAACTGGCAAAGGGAGAGAATGGATTCTCACGGTGCCAAAAGGAACACAGGAGTTCTACCCCATTTTAGAATGCTGACTTTCAAAACTATAATACGTTTGTGTTCTTATAAGCTACTAAGTTTGTGGCAGTTTGTTATAGCTGTAATAGAAAACCTGTACAGGGGAATTCAAGAGTGGCTCTAGACATCAAATTCGAGGAACTCCACCATGAAGGATCATTCCTTTTCTTTCCAAGGTTCAGACCAGACTCTTAGACCGTTAGAATGGCCAAATTCGTCTGCTCAATGGAGACAAAGTGGCAAGAAGGAACATTTATGAATAGATCATGCATACTAGGTTTCAAATCTCAAGGCTCTCCTTTAATTTTGATTGGGTTTCATCAACCATTTCGGGGTGGGAAGAAGGGAGTTCCATGCGGTCTTGTTTCCTCAAGCCCGTCGTAGGTGCCAAAGTCTTCATTTTCATTTTTTACTCAGAAGGTCCGAGTGTCCGTGCCCACATGGGATATTTCAGGGCAGTGGGTACTATGGCTGTGGAATATTAAAGCGAAGCCAAAGTACCAAATACCAAAGTATTTAGGCTGAGTGATTCTCATGGACTATTTTCTGTTTGGTAACTGCTCTCAGAGAATAGGGGGTAGTTTGTTTATATTTAGCGGGATCCCCAAAGTACAGGCACAACTGGACTTTGAGCCCCAGTACCGATTAGGTAATGAGGGTTTACCAGGTGGTGCATTTTAGCGGATGCTACATTTATCCCAAACTCAGAGGCATAATTACCAACCGACATCTTTTCATCGTTTTATTGTACAGAAGGGTCGGAGAAATAAGATCGATTGACTTAACGACTTTTGGACCTTGCGATGGTGCGAAAATGATGCACATTCATTGGAAAATGTACCTCAAATTTTGATTTTTCCTCTTTTCCTGGCTAGCTATTTGAGGTATGATTATCTCTTGTGGTGCTGGACAGCGATAGAGAGACTCAGCACCCCGACGGCCCAACGTACACGGGGGTCAATTGCCGACATGTGTTATCCTTTGCGTTGCAGTGATTTTTGGACATCGCGTTTCGGGTTTCCGCATCCAATCGTGTATGCAAAACACTCGACTGTGTCTCCTTCTTTCGATGAGAAGAAGAGGTAGGCAATTACTGCAGATACTACCCAAATATAATCGCACTGGGCCTATTTAAGGTAGGCTAGGCTAAGCTATGATGTTTGCTAGTGAGGTTTAGTAAGTGCATTTTGACTTGCCATATTTTTAACTAAGGATTGGTTTGTCATGACAAAACTAACCCCATTCTATCAGTTATTGTACAAAAAGAATTTCGCACTGGGTAAAACTGTGAACCTGTCTTTCAGTTTTGTTTTGTTTTGATTTTTTATTTCTTCCCCCTTTATCCAGATTAGTTTGTTGTTTGTTTTTGGTAAGGACTAGACATAATTCGGGGGTCCCCTCTACCGGGATCATATTTATAAAATTCTTCTTCCAGAGAATCTCAAATCATTATCATCGAACACAGGAAGATCATTGACGGCAATGATTGCTTCACTAGGTTTATAGATTCTGTGCTTAAGTCATGTTGGAATAGCTTGAATGTGCCACGGGGTATAACCAGTGTTTTTTCCCTAATGGCCCTGAGGATCGGGAACTCTGTTGCAACAGAAGCATAGGCAGCAGCCATCACAAAGGCACTGTAGACAGAGGTCGAAATTTGGTAGGTATGTAGGCTATGGAATCCTACCACATTGTACCTGAATTGGCGTAACGACACCCTGAATACCATAAGTACCGCCAGCAGCAGTGCTTCCAGCCTAGAGGCGCAGACTTACAGCCATCTGTGTCCCAGGCAGACTTCAGCATTCCCATTCCCAGGGAGAACTGGAACTGAGCAAATGCATGGCTGCAAGGGTGGTTGGCCTAGCTCTCTGGGAACATGGCGCATGCTGAGTCATTCCTCCTGAGGTTCTCAACGGCAGATGTTGGCAGAACTTTCAGGGATACGATGGAATGTTCACTGTTGTGTGAACACAAGTAGTTGCATAGCCAACAACCTCACAAACACCTAAGGGACGAAGTGTAGCTGTCATCTGCACTTTACGAATGGGGAATCTACGGATCCAAGATGTTAAATGACTTGCCTGAGGTCACACAGAACCGGGATTGGAAAACAAGCACCGGTCTCTCGAGCTTCAGCTCCCAACCACTTCTGTGTACAACAGCATGTTAGTAATGTGGGCAAATTCTAGTACTCCTCATAGCTATTTCCCATCTG
Source organism: Pteropus medius (assembly GCF_902729225.1). Lineage (NCBI taxonomy): Eukaryota > Metazoa > Chordata > Mammalia > Chiroptera > Pteropodidae > Pteropus > Pteropus medius. Next base: position 30,793 of record NW_024352573.1, read on the forward strand.
GTTTGGGGTTTATCTAATCAATTCATCTTTTGAATATCACGTAAAGGTGTATTTGAGTGTTCCCCAGACCATGGTGTCTTTCTGGGCAGCTGCATTTCCTACAGGATTCACAGTTGGTCCGGATTAGAGAGCAAAGATTGAGCAAAATAACTCCTTTTCTCCTTATCCCACTGCCTTTCTCTAAGCCCCAGGGCCTGAGAGCTGAACCACCAAGAGGATTCGGTGCGACTCATAATGGCCCTCAGAACTTTGTGACCGCACTCAAAGGCAAGATCTGAACACTGATCGCCGGCACCTGGGTGAAATCTGGTTCGGGGCTGAATACGTTGAGTGACCAAGAGTTGCCAGAAGAGAGGAGACAGTTATCACATATGTAAATTGGTTCTTTATGAAAGTTTCCATTTAATAATTTCAGACTGCAGTTGACCAAATATAACATACCGCTGGGAGCCACACCGCACATGAGTGGGCACCACTGTCTCATCTTATCTGATCTTCAGAAAGCACTAAGAGTTGAGTGGCTGTTGTGATCCATACTTTGCAAAGAGGATCAGAGTTAAGGCATCTGCCCAAGATTGCACAAGAATGTGACGTGAAATCAGATCACCTGTCTCTTGAGATCGTGTCCCTAACGCCTTCTGTATGCGTTGTATTGTTACTAATTTGGACAATGAAAGACCTCAACCTGACATTAAACATCAGGGTTAGAGTTACTCGGCTCAATAGGTTTGTTGATGGCAGAAGAAAATGAATGCCACATTGTCTTGGTGAATGTGCATGTTTTCTATCCCAGACCTCTGAGCAGCTTCGGTTCCTGCAGGAGCGGCAAATGATCTAGAAGGGAACGCAAGTAGAGAGAGGAGCAGTTCCCTCCCTCCCCCTCCCACTATTTGCCTGAGTCCCAGGGCCTGATTGTTCAGGCAGCTAGACGTGTCATAACGCCTCACAATGACCTTCAGAGCCGAGTCATCACAACTGTTGATATGAGCCAAGGCCTGGCAACAAGCACTTGGGTTACTTCGTCATCAGGTCTGAGAATAGTAAGGGAGATGGTGCTGGAGAGAAAGTAGATATTACCTATGTCTGGGGACCGTCTGCTGGTCTGCTTCTCTGTTCCCTGTACATTCAGCTCTCTTGGCCTCAGCACTCTTCATAGGCTTTAGCAAAATCTCCGCACTGAAAACTTCTCCCGTGGGAGCAGTCCTCAAGCCACATGTCCTTGAAAGTCTCTGGTGCAGAACAACGATATAGTTATCATTCAAATGTGAAGCCTGTTGGTATTGCCCAGAGATACGGCATGGAGTTTTACAGAAAGGGTAGGGAGTAATGGAAGCACATGGCTTGGTGTCCTGTAGAGTGAACCCGTCGAATTTCATTTCATATTTCTGGTGCAATATAACTTACTTAAATTTGGCAATCGGACCGCTGCCTTAAGTGCACGTCTCTATAGAAGAAGCAAGTGAGTCATGAGATAATTTGCGAAAAGAATAGATACAACTTCAACACGCTAAAGGAGACGTTATATACTCTTGTAAGAATGAGGTATGAAATAACAAATAAGTTTATGCATTCAGTGCAAACATATTCATGAACGCCAACAGAAGTTTGCCATGAGTGAGCAGATTATTCAGTACACGGAAGAGAACACGTTTGGGAATAACCATGATAGCGGTCTTTCCCTACGATATATGAACATCTAGGCTATCGATTTAACAACTAAAACAGGGATAAACACTCTGTCAATGGAAAAGAATAGATCAGGAAACAGACCCATCTTCATGACAAAAGGAAAAAAAGAATAATCTTGGCATTTCATGTCTGACGATGCCCTCAGAGCAATCTCTTGTGAGTACTACTGGAAGCAATTGTGTGTGTTGGGGAGGAGCCAGGAGAAAGACGCCCCTGTGTCGACTGGATTAAGTGGGTCACATCATCCTTCTCAGGCTTTCGCGCTTGAGCTCTCTTCCGGGCACGTCTGTGTCGTCGAACAATCGTGGATAGAGGACGTTCCGTGTCATTCCCAACAAGCCCTCACCTAGCCCCAAGAGGGCCGATAAACACATAAAAGGCTTAAAATCTAAACAAACCCACAAACAACCCCCCAACCTATAACATATCTAAGCTGAAGGATTCATGGCAAGTGCAGAAAATGTAAACCATTATGAGGAAATCATGCCAACTAACAGATGGACAAGAAAATTCCCGTTAAAATTATCCATATTTTTAGCCTGCTTGATAATAATTTATTGAGGAAAAAGGTTTCTTTGGATGCAAAATCATTGGGTAAACGATCGTAGAAAACAGTGACATTGACACACGCTCCGATTACTTGGTGATTATAAAGAGCATATCATCCGTTGATTACCGTGGAGAAATCGTGAGACTCTTTCATCTTTAACTCCAATGTCATAATCAAGGAATGGAAGACAAATTAAAATTGGAATAAAGTTTTCAGAAACATCGCTATAGTGTAAGGAGAAAAAGCACCCAAGTTTGGATGCCTTCTAGATGTTATTAGATTATGAAGACCATGACACTAAGTGTATTTTATAATCGTTGATTAGGAACGAGGTACAAAGGATGACACTGTTACCGGAGAGCGGGATCCTCTCCCGGCACGTCATCCCATTCTTGATGTTTCAGACCACAGTCCACCAAATGTAACATACCGCTGTGAGCCACACCGCACATGAGTGGGGAAAACAGTCTCGTCTCATCTGATCTTCAGAAACCCCTAAGAGTGGAGTTGCTGTTGTGTTCCCTGCTTTGTAAAGAGGATCAGAGTTGATGGCATTTCTCCAAAATCCCACAGGAATGTGACGGGAAAATGGATCACCTGTCCCTTTTGCCCTTGTCCCTAATGCCTTCTGTATGCGTTGTATTTTTACTAATTTGGACAAATGACAATCTTAAAGCTGACATTATACATCAGGGTTAGAGTTACTCAGCTCAATCGGTGTGTTGATGGCAGAAGAAAATATCACATTGTCTTGGTGTATGTGCATGTTTTCTCTCCCAGACCACTGAGCAGCTTCGGTTCCTGCAGGAGCGGCAATTGATCTAGAAGAGAAGGGAAGGAGGGAGAGGACCAGTTCCGTCCCTCCCCCTCCCATTATTGGCCTGAGTCCCAGGGCCTGATTGGTTAGGCAGCTAGACGTGTCATCACACCTCACAATGACCTTCAGAGCCGAGTCATCACACCTGTTGATATGAGCCAGGGTCTGGCAAATCCACTTGGGCTAGTTCGTGATCATTCCTGAGAATAGTAAGTGAGGTGCTGCCGGAGGGAAAGTAGATATTACCTATGACTGGATATCCTCTGCTCGTCTGCTTCTCTGTTCCCTGGATACTCAGTTATCTTGGAATCAGCATTCTTCACAGGCTTGAGCAAACTCTCCCCCTGAAACTTCTCCTGTGGGAGCAGTTACCAAAATGTCCTAATGCTGTTCATTGTGTTTCAACAGGTGAACTGGGCAGTGGTCAGCGACTCTAGCTTCATGATCTCATCACTCAGAGAGAGTCACATGGGAACTCGGTCTCAGGTAGGATTTTATTACTCTTTCTCCATCTCTAGATTCAACCTTGGCCATGGCACTTAAACCGCTGCTTCTGGAAAATGCCAATTCCCTGATATGGGGTATTTTCTTGTAGGAAAGAGGACTGTGGGTAGTCACAATCCTCAAGACACATTCCCTTGCAAGTCTCTGGTATAGAACAACGATATAGTTATCATTCAAATGTGAAGCCTGTGGGTATTGCCTAGAGATAGGGCATGGAATTTTTCAGGATCGGAGGGGACTAATGCTGAGCTCATGGCTTGTTGTCTTATAAAGTGCTCCTCTCCAATTTCATTTCCTTTCATCGATAAAGTATAACTTAGTTACATATGGCAATTGGACAGCTGCCGTAAGTGCACGTCTCTATAGAATATGCAAGTTAATCACGAGATAATTTGCGAAAAGGATAGATACAACTATAACACGCAAAAGAAGACATTAAATACTCCACTAAATGTGGGTTATGAAATAACAAATAAATCTATGCATTCAGTGCAAATGTAGTCATGAACGCTAACAGAAGTTAGCCATGAATGAGCCAATTATTGAGTACATGGTAGAGAACCCATATAGGAATAACCATGATAGTGGTCTTTCCGTACGATATATGAACATCTGGGCTATCGATTTAACAACTAAAACAGGGATTGACACTATGTCAATGGAAAAGATTAGATCAGAACAAAAACCCATGTTCATGACAAAAGGAAAACAAAATAAGCTTGGCATTTCAAGTCCGACGATGCCCCCAGAGCAATCTCTTATGATTATTACTGGAAACAAGTGTGTGTACTGGGGAGGAGCCAGGAGGAAGAGGCCCCTGGGTCTACTGGATTAAGTGGGTCACATCATCTTTCTCAAGCTTTCTCCGTTGAACTCTCTTCCGGGGACGTCTGTGGTGTCGACCAATCGTGCGTAAAGGACATTGCGATGTCATTCCCAACAAGCCCTCACCTATCCCGAAGAGGGTCGATAAACACAGAATACCTAAAGTAGCCTCTGCAAATGAGCTGAGCTATTTACTCAGTAGGTAAATGGGCATGCGGAGAAATTATATCGATCTGTCAAAGTGGTTGTGGATGCTGACTTAAGCTACAGAACGGTGGAGTTGCCATATACAAAGAGCCGCGTGACCTACCCGCTTATGCCTCCCCATCCTTTTGGAAATTGTGAGATAAAAATACTTCAGAATGAAACTCCACACTTCTTTGAACTTGTAAAATAAAAGCTAAGTTTTACTCATTTGGGTTTGATGTGTTTTTATTTTGATACATCTCTTTGGCTTACACTGGAAGGGAACTCGATTTTTTGACCCTCATGCCTTCTCTTTACGCTCACATATACCCCCAGGACAAGGGTTAGAGTGAGGATTCAGCCCACAGAAAGCTCGGGATCCAGAACAGTACTCCTCTTCCTCCGTATTCTCTGCTGTTCTTGGCCCTCAGAGTAAGGCTAGCTCCTTCCTTCTACGCAGCCTGAATTGGCTTCATGCCTAACCCTTTCGGAACCTAAGGCAAGTCAACAATTCCTGTCAGCTCAAGTGTTGTGAGGACCCTTGGCTTTGTGATTTCCCATCCTGAGAACAGACTGGTCTGAGTGAATGAGCTTTTGCAAGAAGGAGGATCAAGGATGCGGCAAGACAAAGAGCTAGTGGGACAGGGCGCGATCAAGGCCCCATGAGCAGAAGAAGAAACAAGCAGTTATTCCATTTGGGACCGGGAGCTTTTGTGAAAATGGGTGCCAAACAGAGCTGCCCCTCCCTGTGAGAACAGTACCTTCCCGTTCCTGCTCTGTGCTCCCTTCCTTCTTTCCGGAATCTACATAAGACAGGTGAGCTCAGAATTGTTCCTGTGTCATTGGGTGAAGTTAGATGGTGCTTCTCGGTACGAGACATTCCCAAACATCTTGTAATAACAAATCTATTTTTTTTACTTAACTCAGCTTTTCTTATTTTTCATTTTTCTTTCGGCATGCAGAGCTCTGATTCATGTCATAGCCTTCAACTATTTCATGAAGTTCAGCTGTAGAATATGAGAAATTTCTCATTGGACACATAAGCGTTTCACATCGCTTAGAGATTTTGTGCACGTTGTAATTTTCTAGCAGAATTCTAATTCCAAGTATTAACTCACTTGTTCACAAGTTAACCTTACCTATCTATAACGTACGTCGACCTACTCATGAACATGTATTTCAGATGAGGGAAGAAATGATTGAACCTTGCCCGTTGAGGGGACTCAATCTGTTCTAGTTTAAAACTTAAATATTTGTGTAAACAATCACTTATTTTTTGGCATTGAAATTATGTAAATTCAAAATCCAATATCGTTATGAGGACTGCTCACTCCTCCCATACGTCTTCCCCTGTACCCACTTCTTGCCTTCTCTCTTTTCCTCCTTTTCTTCCTCCCCATCCCCCTTTCCTTCACCCTCCTCCTATTCATCCTCCTCTACTTCTCCCATTGCTTTTCTCCTTTCCCTGCGCTCCTCACCCTGCACAATTCTTAGCTCCTCCTCTTCCCTCTCCTCCTCTGCTTCTCACTCTCCTTGCCAATCTTCCTCTTCTTCAAGAAATGATCTAGCTACAGATGATTACAGTCAAGAAGTTCGATCCGTCCTCTTTGCTCTCTCCTCGCCCTCAGTCGTTGGGTGCCCGCCATTTCTTCCCTGCATCTATGGTGGATGGCTATAACAGATCCTTCTTGGCCTTCGGCGCATATCGACATCTGCAGGTGGTGCTGGTAGCTGCTGACATGGCCCTCAATCAGGATAGTTGCACAGTCTGGGTCATCGTTTCCCAATCCCAGGCCTTGTCTTGCTATCAGTCCTCTCGGCATTTCTGAGGAGTCTCTTCCTAGGGCCTGCAGCTGAAACTCACTCCTGCTTTAAAAAAGCCTTGGGGAATTCGAATGCACTCCCTCGCGGTCTCTCGTTCTAAATGTCTGGTTGTCATTCCTCATCTCCGCTGAACTCCTCCTGTTATGGTGGGGCACTGAGTAGATTTCTCCTTCACAAAGGTCCAAGTAGAATAGGAGGCCTGGTGACATTCGGCTCCGGGATTCACAACCTTTCGCATTTCCTGTTTCGGTACTCTGTCCTGCCTATCCAAGCCTCTTCCAAGGTCACTTTCATAGAGTTACACGAGCGATGCACTGTGCAATTGAAGTGAACCCATTCACATGTAAAGTACCTTCGAATTTCCAGGGCACAACCGGCACGCCAGCACATGCTGACACTATGCCCATCCCAGTGCCTGGCTCAGGAAGGGCCCTCGTCCAACCTTGGGGTGAGAAATCAGCATTATCGTCCTGTGGGTCCTATTTATGTATGGCTAAAAATGCATATGTCTAGGCTCTGAGCTTTTCTTATCTAAGGCTCTGTATAACAAGTATTTCTTGCAACAAAGCCTAGCTCTGGCATACGAAGACATCAGCTTTCAAAGCTAAGGTCTATGCAATGGGCATTCAGAAGGCATTTCAGAAATTCAAAGCTGCATTTCGAATGCTTCTTTCTGCCACCCTCACTCTCAGGTAACTATTCTGTCCTGTGTAGATCAAGATGTTCTCTGTACTAGGTCCCAGAAATTTAATGACTAGACTTTTTTGTGTATCTTTACGAAAACATAGTAATTATGATTTATTAACTAGAAGCCTGTTCGTAGAAACCTGTATTATGATGTCCTCCAGCCGAAGATGGCGAGACTCGGCTCGAATCTTTTGGAGAACTAGATGGGCCCAGTTTAATTGCGTGTCCTAGCGTGCAGAACGTGACTTCTGTTCAAAAGTACTTAAAGTCTCAAAATCTAAACAAACCCACAAACAACTCCCTCACCCCATAGCATATCTAAGGTGATGATTTCATGGCAAGTGCAGAATATGTAAACAATTTTGAGCAAATAATGCCAACTAACGATGGAGAAGACAATCCCCATTAAAATTATTCATATTTTTTAGCCCGCTTGATAATAATTTATTGAGGAAAATGGTTTCTTTGGATGCAAAATCATTGGGTAAAAGATTGTAGTAAACTATGACATTTACACACGCTCTGATTACTTAGTGATTACAACGAGGAAATCGTCATTAGATTACCATGGAGAAATCGTGAGACTCTTTCATCTTTAACTCCAATGTCATAATAAAGAGGATTCTGACAAATTCAAATAGGAATAAACTTTTCAAAAACATCACTATTATGTTAGGAGAAAAAGCAGAGAAGTTTGGATGCTTTCTAGATGATATTAGATTATGAAGACCATGACACTAAGTGTATCGTATAATCGCTGATTAGGAACAAGGTACAAAGGATGACACTGTTTCCAGAGAGCGGGGATCGTCTCCCGGCACGTCGTCCATTCTTGACTTCTGGAACAATGGATTGAGTGAAACTACGAAATACTGTAGAGAAGACAAGTTTCGTTAGAATGAAAAGTACACTTGCAGATGTGGAAGTGGGCCTGAGCAAGAGAGGAATGACTCAAAAGGCCTGGCGACAAAGCTCTCGGGGGTTTGTTCCCTATTTGCTCTATGTGGGCACTTTTTGAGAGCACTGAGCATTCTTGACTGACAATTAAGACCGGCAGGATTTCGTGATTCATCATTTGCTTTTTGCGCATGTTCGTTCCCAGAATTCAGCCTGTTATAATGGACTTAATGAACTTCTGGGCATATGCGTCGCCTTATGATTATGGTATAATGGGGTTCATGTGAGTTGAATGTCATTGTGGTCTTCATTGCACTGTGCGATTTATTGACTAAATCCGGTACACAATTTTCTGCCTTCTTCTTTACTACTATGAGTTACCTTTAGCCCCAAAATGCCTTCTGGCTTGCTTAATTGTAGACGGGCAGGGACAGACTCTCTTACAATAGGACGAGCTCGGTGTCCATGCAGGCAGACCAGAAAGCCCCGATCTAACTTTCCTGCTTAACTCTTTTCTTAGAGTCATGAACCTGCTTCTTCTTAGTAGCGATGTTGAGGGACGGGAGGTCTCTTCTTCTGTATCTGTTTCCTGCTGAGAAGGCTGATCTTCCCTGTCTACTGTAGTTTCATGGAGCTCTATCACTTTCTGCATCTGTCAGGCCAGGATCTTGCATTTCTGCTGCAGTGCCGCCTCAGTCCATAGACAAGGGAAAGATGATACAAAGCTGTTATCTAAGTCATCAATGTATTACTTTCTACTATTGTTCTACCAAAGAAGTGAGTAAAGGAGAACAGGCTGGGTTCATATATTTCTGAAATAATAAAAAACCTTTGACCTAAAGTCCCCTCCCTTCTCAGACCCTAAGGTCCCTGCTTTGACTAGGGACATTTCCTCATGATGGTCCGATGATCCTTATCAAATGGCTGAGTCGGTGACTTACCAGTTTCAGGGTCATTATCTGGATTTGGAGGAGAGGGCCTTAGTCCCAGAGAAAGGAGGAACGAAAACTTAATTAAGATTACTAAACAAAAAGAAACCAAAAAAATAAAAACTAAGAAATGTGCAAGAGATGTCCCATATCATTTCCCGCTAAAAGATGCAGAGTTTTACATGTGATGTCCCGTATCAATATTCGGACAATTGGGGGATTTTTGGAATGACAGATCTGTAAGTGTAAAAATGTATGCCTGTGTAAGAAAACATGAAAGAGAGACAGAGAGAGAGAGAGAGAAACAGAGACAGAGACAGAGATAGAGACAGAGAAAGAGACAGAGAATAGTTTGTGTGACAGGATCATAAATAGGAAAGTTGAAACTATTGCTCAGTGTAGGCAAACGGTATATAGGGGTTCTTTGTAGTATTACCTCAACTCTTCCATAGGATTAAAAGTTGTAAAACCTAAATGCCGGAGAATAAATCAGGGGACGCAGGAAACAGATGCAGGTAACAGAGAGGAGAGCTCACCCTGCAATGCACATTGTGTTATGATGGGTAACCTTGGGGCTGCATCGTGGGCTGTTATGTCTGGAGGATGACTCTGCCTTTTTCAAAATTGTGTCTCTGCATCTCAGCACAGTTTCCAGAGTATGTGTCAGGTACATGTGGTGTGTGGAATAGAACCTTGTTTCCAGCGACAAGGATAGATTCAGGTCTGGGGACCAACAATCCAAATGGTGTTCCCAAGCATTTTCGCAAGGCATTGGGATTTCTGGAAGAAACAAATGACACAGGCTGCTTCAACATAGGTGTCACCGGGGCGCTTGGGTGTGCTTAGCTTAGGAGGCCAAAAGTTTCCAGAGAACGTTACCTTGTTGAAAGCAACTTTTGATAAGGACTTTTTAAAGCTGCCATTGGTTGTATCAGATGGCCAGATCTTTGGTAATAGCCAAAGGGTCTGTCATAATTTTCAGATTCAAGCACGTGTTGGCAAGGGAATACAGGGCTGAGGCAATTGCATGAAATTCAATCAGTTGTGCAGATCCTTGAGTTTCATGCTTTTTAGAAACTTTCGCTCAAGATCAATCATGCACGATATTGCCAATAGCATGTACAAATTCCCTTTACTTTTAAATCGGATGAACCCAAAGTTCTTCCCATTAAGTAGAGGATTGCAGGAGAGGTATGACCAACTTCAGCACTTGTGTCATCTGTCAAACAATGGAAGGGCACAGAAATCCACCTTCTCCTGCACGGGACATATGCCAGAGGACATCCATTGGGCTGTATCATGCAGTATGGAGATAATGGTGTCTGTGCCAAGATTGTGGAGTGCTGTTTCCGTGACCCAAGGGAGAATTGATAGCTCTGTGCCGACGATGGAAAGTAAAGGGCTTAGGGCCTATTTCCAGGAGAGTCCAGTATGAGGCCAACGATTGCCACTCTTCTGGCATTTGGCACGGGGCCAAGTGCTTCAGTAGGTCATGGGTGAGTTCTGACTATCGTAGATGGTCCGGAGATTTTCTGAAATACAAATGAATGTCTACAGTGTTTGCACAGGTAAAATTTGGCTGGAGGGGCACTCATAAAAGTGCGTGTTGTATTGCAAAGTGGACAAATTCTAGGGCCATGTGTCAGAGGGGCCGTATTCAAGGTGGGTACATCCGAAAGGATCAACATAAATGGCTTAATTAATAGTTTAAAATGAGCCAAGTGCTTTCTGTAGAACTCACACCTGATGAAATGATGTGTTAAAAATAAGTGTTCTTTTTTTAATGTTCTGGTTACTGACCGTTTAGTTCAATAGCTGTGTCAGAGTCAGGGGAGCAGACATGACTCCAGAATTAGATGTTGCAGTGATGGGATCTACAAGCCAGTGAACGTGGGCAGCCTATGGAACTGGCAAAGGGAGAGAATGGATTCTCACAGTGCCAAAAGGAACACAGGGGTGTCACCCCATTTTAGAATGCTGACTTTCAAAACTATAATATGTTTGTGTTCTTTTAAGCTACTAATTTTGTGGCGGTTTGTTACAGCTGTAAGAGAAAACCGGTACAGGGGAATTAATGAGTGTCCCTTGACATCAAGGTCGAGGAACTCCACCATGAGGGAACATTCCTTGGTTTTCCAAGATTCAGACCAGACTCTTAGACCGTTAGACTTGCCAAATTCTTCTGTTCATTGGAGACAAAGTGGCTATAATAAACATTTATCAATAGATCATGCATACTGGGTTTCAAATCTCAAAGGCCTTCCTTTAATTTTGATTGGGGTTCGCCCACCATTTCTGGGTTGGAAGAAGGGAGTTCCATGCGGTCCTGTTTCCTGAAGCCCGTCTTAGGTGCCAAAGACTTCATTTTCATTTTTAACTCAGCGGGTCGGAGTGTCCATGCCCACTTGGGATATTTCAGGGCAGTGGGCACTATGGCTGTGGAATATTGAAGCAAAGACAAAGTTCCAATGTTTAGGCTGAGTGACACTCATGTACTCTCTATTTTATGTTTGGTAACTGCCCTCAGAGAATAGGGGAGTTTCTTTATATTTAGTAGGATCCCCAAAGTACAGGTGCAATGGGACTTTGACCCCAGTACCAACTAGGTGATGAGGGTTTACCAGGTGGTGCATATTAGCGGATACTAAATTTATTCCAAACTCAGAGGCATAATTGCCAACAGACATCTTTTTATCATTTTATTTTAAAGAAGGGTCCCCAAAATAAAATGGTTCGAATTAACGACTTTTTGACCTTGCGATGGTGCGAAAATGATGCACATTCCATGGAAACTGTACCTCAAATTTTGAATTTTCCTTTCTTTCTGGCTAGAGATATCAGGTATGATATTCTCTCGTGGTGCTTGCCAGCGATAGTGAGCCTCAGCTTCCCTAGAGATGCACAAACACGCGGATCAACAGCCAAAACGTAGGGTCCTTTGCGTTGCCGCGCTTTTTGGACATCGCTTTTCGGGTTTCCACATCCCATCGTGTCTACGAAACACTCGACTGCGTCTCCTGATTCCGATAAGAAGAAGAAGTAGGTAATTACTGCCGATACTGCCCAAAAGTAAGCGCTCCAGGGCTTAAGGTAGGCTAGGCTAAGCTATGATGTTTGGTAGTTTAGGTGTAGTAAATGCATTTTGTCTTGCTATATTTTCAACTAAGGATTGGTATGTCAGGACAAAACTTACCCTATCATATCTGTTATTCTAGGAAAAGGATTTCCCACTGGGTGAGATGTGAACCTGTCTTTCAGTTTATTTATATATTTATTCATTTATTTATTTATTTATTTATGTATTTATTTATGTATTTATTTATTTAATTTCTACCCCCTTTATCCAGATTAGTTTTTTGTTTGTTTTCAGTAGATACTGGATTTATTTGGGGGTCCCCTCTACAGTGATCATATTTATAAAATTCTTCTTCCACAGAATCGCAAACCATTATGTTCAGAGTCAGGGGACTCATCGACGGCAATGACTGCAACACTAAGTTTAAGGATTCTGTGCATAAGTCATGTTGGAATGGCTTGAATGTGCCACGGGGTACAATGAGTGATTTTCCCTAACGGCCCGAGGATCAGGGTCCCTTTCGCAACAGAGGCATAGGAAGCAGACATCACACAGGCACTGTAGACGGCGGCCGAAGTTCGGTACGTACGTAGGCTATGAAATCTTATCACCTTGTACCTGAGTTGGGGTAACTTCTCCCTGAATACCATAAGTACCACCAGCACCAGTGCTTCCTGCCTAGAGGCCCAGATTTACAGCCATCAGTGTCCAGGCAAACTTCAGCATCTCCGTCTCTAGTGAGAACTGGAACTGAGCTAATGCATAGCTGCAAGGGTGGTTGGTCCAGCTCTCTGGGAACATGGCGCATGCTGAGTCATTCCAGCTGAGGTTCTCAACAGCAGATGTTGGCAAATCTTTCAGGAATACTATCGGATATTCATGTTTCATTGAATACAAGTAGTTGCATAGCCAAAAACCTCACAAATAGCTAAGGGAGGAAGTGTAGCTGTCATCCCCACTTTACGAAGGGGGAACATTTTAATTCAAGAGGTCAAAACACTTGCCCAAGGTCACACAGAACTGGGATTCGAAAACAATCAGCCTGTCTCTCGAGTTTCTGCTCCTAACCACCTCTGTGTACAGCAGCATGTTACTAATGTGGACAAATGCTGTTCTATTCATAACTACTTCCCATCTAGGTGGGGGCTTTTCTAGTCGATTCACGTGGTAAATGCCATGTAACAGTTTATTTGAGTGTTACTCAGACCGTGGAGACATTCTGAGTCGCTGCATTTCCTCGAGGAATCACAGTTGGTCCTGATTAGAGAGCAAAGGAAGAGCAAAATAGCTCCCTTTCTCCTTATTCCATGGCCTTTCTCTAAGCCACAGGGCCTGATAGCCTGAGCACCAAGAGGAATCGGGCGACACACAAAGGCTCTCAGAATTTTGTGACCGCACTCAGAGGCAAGATCTGAACACTGATCACCAGCACATGGGTTATTTCTTGTTCGGGGCTGAATATGGTGACTGACCACGAGTTGATAGAAGAGAGGAGACAGGTATCACATATGTGAATTGCTTATTTCCAAAAGTTTCCATTTAATATTTTCAGAACGCAGTTGGCCAAAGGTAACATAACGCTGGGAGCCAAACCGCACATGAGGGGGACAAATGTCTCGTCTCATCTGAACTCAGAAACTCCTAAGAGTGGAGTGGTTGTTGTGATCCCTACTTTGCAAAGAGGATCAGAGTTGATGGCATTTGCCCGAGATCGCACAGAACTGGAAATGGAAATCGGATCACATATCTCCTGAGCCCGTGTCCCTAACGTCGTCTGTATGGATTGTATTTTTGCTAATTTCGACAAATGACAGTCGTAAAACTTACATGACACATCAGGGTTGGAGTTCCTCAGCTCAATCGGTTTGTTGAAGGCAGACGAAAATGCCACATTGTCTTGGTGTATCTGCATGTTTTCTCTCCCAGACCACTGAGAAGTCTCGCTTCTTCCAGGAGCGGCAATTTATCTAGAAGTGAAGGCAAGGAGGGTGAGGACCAGTTCCCTCTCTCCCCCTCCCACTATTTTCCTGAGTCCCAGAGCCTGATTGTTCAGGCAACAAGACATGTCATCACACCTCACAATGGCTGTCAAAGCCGAGTCATCACACCTGTTGATATGAGCCAAGTCTTGGCAATAACCACTTGGTTTACTTCGTGATCAGCCCTTAGAATTGTAAGCGAGGTGCTGCTGGATGGAAAGCAGATATTACCGATGACTGGGTATCGTCTGATCATCTGCTTCTCTGTTCCCTGGACACTCAGCTATCTTGGCATCTGCACTCCTCACAGGCTTGAGCGAACTGTCCCCACTGAAAACTTCTCCCATGGGAGTAGTTACCAAAATGTCCTAATGCTGTTCTTGTGTTTCAACAGGTCAACTGGGCAGTGGTCAGCGATTCTAGCTTCAACATCTAATTGAGTGCAGAGAGAGTCGGAAGGGAACTCGGTCTCAGTTAGGATTTTATTACTCTTTCTCCATCTCTAGATTCAACCTTTGCCATGGCACTTAAACCGCTGCTTCTGGAAACTGCCAATTCCCTGATATGGGGTATTTACTTGTAGAAAAAGGGGCTGTGAGTAGTCACAATTCTCAAGCCACATTACCTTGCAAATCTCTGGTACAGAAGAAATATATAGTTAACATTCATATGTGACAACTGTGGGTATTTCCCCGAGATATGGCACAGTTTTTGGCAGGATGGGAGGGGACTAATGCCGAGCTCATGGCCTATTGTCTTTTAGAGTGCTCCTGTCCAATTTCATTTCCTATTCTTGATACACAGTAAATTAGCTACATATGACAATCGGACAGTTGCCGTAAGTGTACTTCTCTATAGAATAAGCAAGTCAATCACGAGATAATTTGCGAAAAGAATAGATACAGTTTAAATACGCGAAAGAAGATGTGATATACTCCTCTAAGAATGAAGTATGAAATAACATATAAGTCTGTGCAATCAGTGTAATCATAGCCATCAACGCCAACAGAAGTTTGCCAGGAATGTGCTGATTATTCAGTACACGGAAGAGAACCCATTTGGGTATAGCCATGGTAGTGGTCTTTCCCTACGATATATTTACATCTCGGCTATCGACTTAACAATTAAAACATGGATTGACACTATGTCAATGGAAAAGAATAGATCAGGACACAGACACATGTTCATGACAAAAGGAAAAAAATAATGATAATCTTGGCATTTCCAGTCAGATGATGCCCCCAGGGCAATCTTTTATGATTACTCCTGGAACCAAGTGTGTGTGTTGCGGAGGAGCCAGGAGAAAGAGGCCCCTGGGTACAGTATTAACTGGGTCACATCATCTTTCTCAGGTTTTCTCTCTTGAGTTCTCTTCCGGGGACATTTGTAGTGTCGAGCAATCATGGAGAAAGGACATTCTGATGTCATTACCTACAAGCCCTCACCTATTCCCAAGAGTGCCGATAAACACATAAAAAATAAAGAAGCCTCTAGAAATGTGCCGAGCTATTTACTCAGTAGGCAACTGGGCATGTAGCTAAATAATGTGCATCTGTCAAAGTGACTGTGGATGCTGACATAAGGTACAGCACCGTTCAGCTGGCCTTTGCAAAGAGCCACGTGACCAACCCCCTTATGCCTCCCCATCCCTTTGGAAATTCCGAGAAAAAAAATAATGCATAATGAATCCACTCTTCTTTCAGCTTTTAAAATAAAAGCTACGTTTTACTCATTTGGGTTCGATGTGTTTATATGCGGATACATCTCTCTT
>NW_024352574.1:0-7098 GCF_902729225.1 Pteropus medius
GAAGACAGGCCGCTCCTCGCACCTCCACCTCCCCGCAGTGTGGACACCGGGCGTTCAGAGCCACAATTCAGCATGATCTCTTTTCATCCCAGAGGCCCCGGGGCTCCTTCCTAAGGCCTCGGCTCCTTCCCGCTTTCCGCAGTGGAAATCAGACTTCAGGACGGAAGCAGACACCTCCCTCTCCCTCACCTTTCTGCCTGGGATGGTGGTAATGGTCCCCGTGGACGCATTCAAAATGAAGAAATGAAAGGCTCAAAGAGCTGATCGCAAAGCTCCTAAGGCGCGGAGGCCGAATTCAGACCCACAGCTGTCTGCAGTGTCTCCCAACTGAACTCTTTCCAGCGGGTGACGGCCGCCATAGACGGAGGGGCCAAAGCATCCCCGGGTACGCTGTCTGTGGGCGGCCCTGACCCCTGCAAGAGGATGCAGAGACGAATGACACGTAGTTTGTACCTCTAGGAGCTCAAAGTGTCAGTGAGTGCTCCTCCAACTTCGCCACCCCAGTACCGCAGATGACCGGGCATGGCCCACAGAGCCCCAAGGCCCCGGGAGGGCTGTGCATTTGCCGCAAGTGAGCCTTTTCTCGGAAGTCTGCGATTCTGGCTCAAAATGGACGTCACCAGAGAGCTTTTCGCCAAAACTACCATATACATATATATGCATATATCTATATGCATATATATGTATATGGTGGATTTTCGAAGGAAACCTGCGTGGACCCCTGGTCTACTACAGAAGACAGGCCGCTGCTAGCACCTCCACCTCCCCGCAGTGTGGACACCAGGCGTTCCAGAGCCACAATTCTGCATGATCTCTTTTCATCCCGGAGGCCCCGGGGCTCCTTCCTCAGGCCTCGGCTCCTTCCCGCTTTCCGCAGTGGAAATCAGACTTAAGGACGGAAGCAGACACCTCCCTCTCCCTCACCTTTCAGCCTGGGATGGACGTAATGGTCCCCGTGGAAGCATTCAAAATGAAGAAATGAAAGGCTCAAATAGCTGATCGCAAAGCTCCTAAGGCACGGAGGCCGAATTCAGACCCACAGCTGTCTGCAGTGTCTCCCAACTGAACTCTTTCCAGCGGGTGACGGCCGCCATGGACGGAGGGGCGAAAGCATCCCCAGGTACGCTGTCTGTGGGCGGCCCTGACCCCTGCAAGAGGATGCAGAGACGAATGACACGTAGTTTGTACCTCTAGGAGCTCAAAGTGTCAGTGAGTGCTCCTCCAACTTCGCCACCCCAGTACCCGCAGATGACCGGGCATGGCCCACAGAACCCCAAGGCCCCGGGAGGGCTGTGCATTTGCCGCCAGTGAGCCTTTTCTCGGAAGTCTGCGATTCTGGCTCAAAATGGACGTCACCAGAGAGCTTTTCGCCAAAGCTACCATATACATATATATATATGCATATATATATGTATATGGTGGATTTTCGAAGGAAACCTGCGTGGAACCCTGGTCTACCACAGAACAGAGGCCGCTCCTAGCACCTCCACCTCCCCGCAGTGTGGACACCGGGCGTTCCAGAGCCACAATTCAGCATGATCTCTTTTCATCCCAGAGGCCCCGGTGCTCTTTCCTCAGGCACGGCTCCTTCCCGCTTTCCGCAGTGGAAATCAGACTTCACGACGGAAGCAGACACCTCCCTCTCCATCACCTTTCTGCCTGGGATGTTCATAATGGTCCCCGTGGACGCATTCAAAATGAAGAAATGAAAGGCTCAAAGAGCTGATCACAAAGCTCCTAAGGCACGGAGGCCGAATTCAGACCCACAGCTGTCTGCAGTGTCTCCCAACTGAACTCTTTCCAGCGGGTGACGGCCGCCATGGACAGAGGGGCCAAAGCATCCCCGGGTACGCTGTCTGTGGGCGGCCCTGAACCCTGCAAGAGGATGCAGAGACGAATGACACGTAGTTTGTACCTCTAGGAGCTCAAAGTGTCAGTGAGTGCTCCTCCAACTTCGCCACCCCAGTACCCGCAGATGACCGGGCATGGCCCACAGAGCCCCAAGGCCCCAGGAGGGCTGTGCATTTGCCGCAAGTGAGCCTTTTCTCGGAAGTCTGCGATTCTGCCTCAAAATGGACGTCACCAGAGAGCTTTTCGCCAAAACTACCATATACATATATATGCATATATATATTCATCTATATGCATATATATGTATATGGTGGATTTTCGAAGGAAACCTGCGTGGACCCCTGGTCTACCACAGAAGACAGGCAGCTGCTAGCACCTCCACCTCCCCGCAGTGTGGACACCGGGCGTTCCAGAGCCACAATTCAGCATGATCTCTTTTTATCCTGGAGGCCCCGGGGCTCCTTCCTCAGGCTTCGGCTCCTTCCCGCTTTCCGCAGTGGAAATCAGACTTCAGGACGGAAGCAGACACCTCCCTCTCCCTCACCTTTCAGCCTGGGATGGTCGTAACGGTCCCTGTGGACGCATTCAAAATGAAGAAATGAAAGGCTCAAAGAGCTGATCGCAAAGCTCCTAAGGCACGGAGGCCGAATTCAGACCCACAGCTGTGTGCAGTGTCTCCCAACTGAACTCTTTCCAGCGGGTGACGCCCGCCATGACGGAGGGCCAAAGCATCCCTGGGTACGCTGTCTGTGGACGTCCCTGACCCATGCAAGAGGATGCAGAGACGAATGACACGTTGTTTGTACCTCTAGGAGCTCAAAGTGTCAGTGATTGCTCCTCCAACTTCGCCACCCCAGTACCAGCAGATGACCGGGCATGGCCCACAGAGCCCCAAGGCCCCGGGATGGCTGTGCATTTGCCGCAAGTGAGCCTTTTTTCGGAAGTCTGCTATTCTGGCTCAAAATGGACGTCACCAGAGAGCTTTTCGCTAAAGCTACCATATACATATATATGCATATATATATTCATCTATATGCATATATATGTATATGGTGGATTTTCAAAGGAAACCTGCGTGGACCCCTGGTCTACCACAGAAGACAGGCCGCTACTAGCACCTCCACCTCCCCGCAGTGGGGACACCGGGCGTTCCAGAGCCACAATTCAGCATGATCTCCTTTCATCCCAGAGGCCCCGGGGCTCCTTCCTAAGGCCTCGGCTCCTTCCCGCTTTCCGCAGTGGAAATCAGACTTCAGGGCGGAAGCAGACACCTCCCTCTCCCTCACCTTTCTGCCTGGGATGGTCGTAATGGTCCCCGGGGACGCATTCAAAATGAAGAAATGAAAGGCTCAAAGAGCTGATCGCAAAGCTCCTAAGGCACGGAGGCCAAATTCAGACCCACAGCTGTCTGCAGTGTCTCCCAACTGAACTCTTTCCAGCGGGTGGCGGCCGCCATGGACGGAGGGGCCAAAGCATCCCCGGGTACGCTGTCTGTGGGCGGCCCTGAACCCTGCAAGAGGATGCAGAGACTAATGACACGTAGTTTGTACCTCTAGGAGCTCAAAGTGTCAGTGAGTGCTCCTCCAACTTCGCCACCCCAGTACCCGCAGATGACCGGGCATGGCCCACAGAGCCCCAAGGCCCCGGGAGGGCTGTGCATTTGCCACAAGTGAGCCTTCTCTCGGAAGTCTGCTATTCTGGCTAGAAATGGACGTCACCAGAGAGCTTTTCGCCAAAGCTACCATATACATATATATGCATATATATATTCATCTATATGCATATATATGTATATGGTGGATTTTCGAAGGAAACCTGCGTGGACCCCTGGTCTACCACAGAAGACAGGCCGCTCCTAGCACCTCCACCTCCCCGCAGTGGGGACACCGGGCGTTCCAGAGCCGCAATTCAGCATGATCTCTTTTCATCCCAGAGGCCCCGGGGCTCCTTCCTAAGGCCTCGGCTCCTTCCCGCTTTCCGCAGTGGAAATCAGACTTCAGGACGGAAGCAGGCACCTCCCTCTCCCTCAGATTTCTGCCTGGGATGGTCGTAATGGTCCCCGTGGACGCATTCAAAATGAAGAAATGAAAGGCTCAAAGAGCTGATCGCAAAGCTCCTAAGGCACGGAGGCCGAATTCAGACCACAGCTGTCTGCAGTGTCTCCCAACTGAACTCTTTCCAGCGGGTGACGGCCGCCATGGACGGAGGGGCCAAAGCATCCCCGGGTACGCTGTCTGTGGGCGGCCCTGACACCTGCAAGAGGATGCAGAGACGAATGACACGTAGTTTGTACCTCTCGGAGCTCAAAGTGTCAGTGAGTGCTCCTCCTACTTCGCCACCCCAGTACCCGCAGATGCCCGGGCATGGCCCACAGAGCCCCAAGGCCCCGGGAGGGCTGTGCATTTGCCGCAAGTGAGCCTTTTCTCGGAAGTCTGCGATTCTGGCTCAAAATGGACGTGACCAGAGAGCTTTTCGCCAAAGCTACCATATACATATATATGCATATATGTATTCATATATATGTATTCATATATATGTATATGGTGGATTTTCGAAGGAAACCTGCGTGGACCCCTGGTCTACCACAGAAGACAGGCCGCTCCTAGCACCTCCACCTCCCCGCAGTGTGGACACCGGGCGTTCCAGAGCCACAATTCAGCATGATCTCTTTTCATCCCAGAGGCCCCGGGGCTCCTTCCTAAGGCCTCGGCTCCTTCCCGCTTTCCAGTGGAAATCAGACTTCAGGACGGAAGCAGACACCTCCCTCTCCCTCACCTTTCTGCCTGGGATGGTCGTAATGGTCCCCGTGGACGCATTCAAAATGAAGAAATGAAAGGCTCAAAGAGCTGATCGCAAAGCTCCTAAGGCACGGAGGCCGAATTCAGACCCACAGCTGTCTTCAGTGTCTCCCAAATGAACTCTTTCCAGCGGGTGACGGCCGCCATGGACGGAGGGGCGAAAGCATCCCCGGGTACGCTGTCTGTGGGCGGCCCTGACCCCTGCAAGAGGATGCAGAGACGAATGACACGTTGTTTGTACCTCTAGGAGCTCAAAGTGTCAGTGAGTGCTCCTCCAACTTCGCCACCCCAGTACCCGCAGATGACCGGGCATGGCCCACAGAGCCCAAAGGCCCCGGGAGGGCTGTGCATTTGCCGCAAGTGAGCCTTTTCTCGGAAGTCTGCGATTCTGGCTCGAAATGGACGTCACCAGAGAGCTTTTAGCCAAAGCTACCATATACATATATATGCATATATATGTTCATCTATATGCATATATATGTATATGGTGGATTTTCGAAGGAAACCTGCGTGGACCCCTGGTCTACCACAGAAGACAGGCAGCTCCTAGCACCTCCACCTCCCCGCAGTGGGGACACCGGGCGTTCCAAGCCACAATTCAGCATGATCTCTTTTCATCCCAGAGGCCCCGGGGCTCCTTCCTAAGGCCTCGGCTCCTTCCCGCTTTCCGCAGTGGAAATCAGACTTCAGGACGGAAGCAGACACCTCCTCTCCCTCACCTTTCTGCCTGGGATGGTCGTAATGGTCCCCATGGACGCATTCAAAATGAAGAAATGAAAGGCTCAAAGAGCTGATCGCAAAGCTCCTAAGGCACGGAGGCCGAATTCAGACCCACAGCTGTCTGCAGTGTCTCCCAACTGAACTCTTTCCAGCGGGTGACGGCCGCCATGGACGGAGGAGCCAAAGCATCCCCGGGTACGCTGTCTGTGGGCGGCTCTGAACCCTGCAAGAGGATGCAGAGATGAATGACACGTAGTTTGTACCTCTAGGAGCTCAAAGTGTCGTGAGTGCTCCTCCTACTTCGCCACCCCAGTACCCGCAGATGACCGGGCATGGCCCACAGAGCCCCAAGGCCTCGGGAGGGCTGTGCATTTGCCGCAAGTGAGACTTTTCTCGGAAGTCTGCGATTCTGGCTCAAAATGGACGTGACCAGAGATCTTTTCGCCAAGCTACCATATACATATATATGCATATATGTATTCATATATATGTATTCATATATATGTATATGGTGGATTTTCGAAGGAAACCTGCGTGGACCCCTGGTCTACCACAGAAGACAGGCCGCTCCTAGCACCTCCACCTCCCGCAGTGTGGACACCGGGCGTTCCAGAGCCACAATTCAGCATGATCTCTTTTCATCCCAGAGGCCCCGGGGCTCCTTCCTCAGGCCGCGGCTCCTTCCCGCTTTCCGCAGTGGAAATCAGACTTCAGGACGGAAGCAGACACCTCCCTCTCCCTCACCTTTCTGCCTGGGATGGTGGTAATGGTCCCCGTGGACGCATTCAAAATGAAGAAATGAAAGGCTCAAAGAGCTGATCGCAAAGCTCCTAAGGCGCGGAGGCCGAATTCAGACCCACAGCTGTCTGCAGTGTCTCCCAACTGAACTCTTTCCAGCGGGTGACGGCCGCCATGACGGAGGGCCAAAGCATCCCTGGGTTCGCTGTCTGTGGGCGGCCCTGACCCCTGCAAGACGATGCAGAGACGAATGACACGTAGTTTGTACCTCTAGGAGCTCAAAGTGTCAGTGAGTGCTCCTCCAACTTCGCCACCCCAGTACCCGCAGATGACCGGGCATGGCCCACAGAGCCCCAAGGCCCCGGGAGGGCTGTGCATTTGCCGCAAGTGAGCCTTTTTTCGGAACTCTGCGATTCTGGCTCAAAATGGACGTCACCAGAGAGCTTTTCGCCAAAGCTACCATATACATATATATGCATATATATATTCATCTATATGCATATATATGTATATGGTGGATTTTCGAAGGAAACCTGCGTGGACCCCTGGTCTAGCACAGAAGACAGGCCGTTCCTAGCACCTCCACCTCCCCACAGTGTGGACACCGGGCGTTCCAGAGCCACAATTCAGCATGATCTCTTTTCATCCCGGAGGCCAAGGGGCTTCTTCCTCAGGCCTCGGCTCCTTCTCGCTTTCCGCAGTGGAAATCAGACTTCAGGACGGAAGCAGCCACCTCCCTCTCCCTCACCTTTCAGCCTGGGATGGTCGTAATGGTCCCCATGGACGCATTCAAAATGAAGAAATGAAAGGCTCAAAGAGCTGATCGCAAAGCTCCTAAGGCACAGAGGCCGAATTCAGACCCACAGCTGTCTGCAGTGTCTACCAACTGAACTCTTTCCAGCGGGTGACGGCCGCCATGGACGGAGGAGCCAAAGCATCCCCGGGTACGCTGTCTGTGGGCGGCTCTGAACCCTGCAAGAGGATGCAGAGA
>NW_024352575.1:0-306 GCF_902729225.1 Pteropus medius
TGCTAGCAGCGGCCTGTCTTCTGTGCTAGACCAGGGGTCCACGCAGGTTTCCTTCGAAATTACACCATATACATATAGATGCATATAGATGCATATATATATGCATCTATATGTATATGGTAGCTTTGGCGAAAAGCTCTCTGGTGACGTCCATTTTGAGCCAGAATCGCAGACTTCCGAGAAAAGGCTCACTTGGGGCAAATTCACAGCCCTCCCGGGGCCCTGGGGCTCTGTGGGCCATGCCCGGTCATCTGCGGGTACTGGGGTGGCGAAGTTGGAGGAGCACTCACTGACACTTTGAGCTCC
>NW_024352577.1:0-1144 GCF_902729225.1 Pteropus medius
TACCAGGGGCTTCGAGGGACAGGAGACCTTGTCTTTACTCTCTGGAGTAGCAGTTGTCACACTCTTTGTTCTCAAGACCCATTACGTTCTTCTGCCTTATTCAGGACCCCAAAAAGCTTCTATTTATATAACATATCGATATTTATTTTACTACATTTGAAATTAAGCCTGATAATTATAAAACATTTTTATTTCGTTAAAAATATCTGTATTCCATTACATACTAAAATAAATAACACACTTTATGAAAAATAACTTTCCAAAGCAAAAAAAAATGTGTTATTGTTTTATATTTTGCAAATCTTTTTAATGTCTGGCTTAATAGAAGATAAGTGAAGTCTCCCCTGTTTCAGTGAGTCTGTTGAAGTATCGTACTTCATGGAGCCTTTAAAAAAACTCCACTGAGGAAAACCAAACATCTCAGTATAATAACACTACCAAAATGGTTTTGACCATTTGGTTCTCTGGAGAGGGCCTTGGGAGCACCGCACAGGTCCCTGGACCATACTTCGATGACTGCAGGGGACCCCTGAACCATGCAAGGGTTGGGGGCACTGACCAGCCCCCTCCCCCGTGCAGTTGCAAATCCATATATCACTTTTGACTCTTCAAAACTTAACTACTAATAGCCTACTGTTGACTGGAAGCCTTGCTGATAACATAACCAGTCCATTAGCACAAGTTTTATATGTTATATGTATTATATACCATATTCTCACAATAAAATAAGCTAGAGAAAAGAAAGTTAAGAAAATCATAAGAGAAAACACATTTACAGCATTCATTGAACAAAGTCTGCGTGTAACTGGACCTGTGCAGTTCAAGGGTCAGCTGTGTAGCTCCCGGAGGTGTCGGGTGGGTCCTGGGGGAACAGGGTCGGCAGGGGACGCGACCCCCACCTCTGCCTAGCCGTCGGGGCCTCCTGTGTTTCTGGCACCCCACGTGGCGATTCTGAAATGGTGTTTTTGTGTGTTGGAGGGGTTACCTGGGAATCTTCCCATCATAACTTTGTTCCTATGAAAGAATAGATTTAAAGTTCCACAAGTTTGTTGAGCTTCGAAGTTTGAGCTGGCCTTAATTACTGTAGATGTCACTATTACTTCACTATTATTTAGTCGTTTTTTTTTTCTTACTGTCTTTGCCC
>NW_024352578.1:0-673 GCF_902729225.1 Pteropus medius
AATATATTAAATAATGCTGCATCCTACAATCGATGTTATTTTAGCATTGATTAAATGTAGTAGTTTGTTTTCTTAATTATCAAAGTAATCCTGGGACTTGAGTATTAATATCATTCTCTTATAGGTGAGTGAACAGCCCTTTTCCCGGAGTTGAGGTTAGATTAGGTGCCCATACTCTACCTGGGGAGAGTATGAGTGATTGCAAACCCAGGGTTAGTGCAGGGCAGGAAGAAGGCTGTGGTCTGAAGGAACCAAGGTCACGGCTGAACCTAATGGGAAAGTAGAACTGATTTTGACCCCAGGAGAATTAGGCAGGTGCTGATTTCTTCTAGACTGAAAAATAACTTAGTTGATAGTTGAAAAAAATGGGGCTGAGGGCAGAGTATAATGTCCCTAAACTCAGTATTTTCCTCAGGAACCTGTCCGGAGCTAACTCCTCTATGAGTAGATGGTATGGGATCTGCAGCCCCACCTCCAAGAGGTTAGCCATGGGTAATCGCAAGGCTTCTCAGTTTTCCCCTGGTAGCAGCACCAGCTCTGACTCTCCCTGGGAACATTTCACTCTTCTGTGAGAATGCTGCAGCCAAAAAATTTATTCCCTCCTTTTGATGCAGGAGCTCTCCTGTTAGGCATGGCTGGGTTCTGTCTTAGGGAGAAGCCTGCAGATGCTCTC
>NW_024352579.1:0-300 GCF_902729225.1 Pteropus medius
TCTACCACAGAAGACAGGCCGCTCCTAGCACCTCCACCTCCGCGCAGTGGGGACACCGGGCGTTCCAGAGCCACAATTCCGCATGATCTCTTTTCATCCCAGAGGCCCCGGGGCTCCTTCCTAAGGCCTCGGCTCCTTCCCGCTTTCCGCAGTGGAAATCAGATTTCAGGACGAAAGCAGACACCTCCCTCTCCCTCCCCTTTCTGCCTGGGATGGTCGTAATGGTCCCCGTGGACGCATTCAAAATGAAGAAATGAAAGGCTCAAAGAGCTGATCGCAAAGCTCCTAAGGCACGGAGGC
>NW_024352580.1:0-437 GCF_902729225.1 Pteropus medius
GATGACAATCAGGTCGGTTTTTATGATTTACCGAAAATCAAAGACAAAGGGGGACTTTTTTTGTCTTGTTTTTGCTGTGACAGGTTTAGAAATTTGTTGTACTACGTTGATTCAATTTTCCTTGATTTCAGCCATCTTTCAATAATGCAACCTGCTTCTGCTAGCTGGGAACGCACGAGAAAACCCAGAGGAACTGAGAATATTGAAATGGTTCTACCATTTCCATCTCTGAGACAAATGTCCGTCTCGGAGGAGCACCGGCTGCCAGCACGTGACTGCTTAACACCCTCCGGTACGTAAAAGGCGACACACAGTAACGTCGTCTGGTGAAAACGCGGACCATGACGGCACATCTGACCCCCCCCCGGCTTGAGTCCCTCTCGACTCTCCTTCTTCAGAGCTGTCATGAGGCCTCCGGCCTTGGATTTCTTCCCTTT
>NW_024352581.1:0-5747 GCF_902729225.1 Pteropus medius
CCTGCTCTACCACAGGAGACAGGCCGCTCCTCGCACCTCCACCTCCTTGCAGTGTGGACACCAAGCGTTCCAGAGCCACAATTCAGCATGATCTCTTTTCATCCCAGAGGCCCCGGGGCTCCTTCCTAAGGCCTCGGCTCCTTCCCGCTTTCCGCAGTGGAAATCAGACTTCAGGGCGGAAGCAGACACCTCCCTCTCCCTCACCTTTCTGCCTGGGATGGTCGTAATGGTCCCCGTGGACGCATTCAAAATGAAGAAATGAAAGGCTCAAAGAGCTGATCGCAAAGCTCCTAAGGGACGGAGGCCGAATTCAGACCCACAGCTGTCTGCCGTGTCTCCCAGCTGAACTCTTTCCAGCGGGTGACGGCCGCCATGGACGCAGGGGCCAAAGCATCCCTGGGTACGCTGTCTGTGTGTGGCCCTGAACCCTGCAAGAGCATACAGAGACGAATGAGACGTAGTTTGTACCTCTAGGAGCTCAAAGTGTCAGTGAGTGCTCCTCCAGCTTCGCTACCCCAGTACCCGCAGATGACCGAGCATCGCCCACAGAGCCCCAAGGCCCCGGGAGGGCTGTGCATTTGCCGCAAGTGAGCCTTTTCTCGGAAGTCTGCGATTCTGCCTCAAAATGGACGTCACCAGAGAGCTTTTCGCCAAAACTACCATATACATATATATGCATATATATATTCATCTATATGCATATATATGTATATGGTGGAATTTCGAAGGAAACCTGCGAGGACCCCTGGTCTAGCACAGAAGACAGGCCGCTGCTAGCACCTCCACCTCCCCGCAGTGTGGACACCGGGCGTTCCAGAGCCACAATTCAGCATGATCTCTTTTTCATCCCAGAGGCCCCGGGGCTCCTTCCTAAGGCCTCGGCTCCTTCCCGCTTTCCGCAGTGGAAATCAGACTTCAGGACGGAAGCAGACACCTCCCTCGCCCTCACCTTTCTGCCTGGGTTGGTCGTGATGGTCCCCGTGGACACATTCAAAATGAAGAAATGAAAGGCTCAGAGAGCTGATCGCAAAGCTCCTAAGGCACGGAGGCCGAATTCAGACCCACAGCTGTCTGCAGTGTCTCCCAGCTGACCTCTTTCCAGCGGGTGACGGCCCCCATGGACGGAGGGGCCAAAGCATCCCTGGCTACGCTGTCTGTGGGTGGCCCTGAACCCTGCAAGAGCATACAGAGACGAATGAGACGTAGTTTGTACCTCTAGGAGCTCAAAGTGTCAGTGAGTGCTCCGCCAACTTCGGTACCCCAGTCCCCGCAGATGACCCAGCATCGCCCACAGAGCCCCAGGCCCCGGGAGGGCTGTGCATTTGCCGCAAGTGAGCCTTTTCTCGGAAGTCTGCGATTCTGGCTCAAAATGGACGTCACCAGAGAGCTTTTTGCCAAAGCTACCATAGACATATATATGCATATATATGTTCATCTATATGCATATATATGTATATGGTGGATTTTCGAAGGAAACCTGCGTGGACCCCTGGTCTACCACAGAAGACAGGCCGCTCCTAGCACTTCCACCTCCCCGCAGTGTGGACACCGGGCGTTCCAGAGCCACAATTCAGCATGATCTCTTTTCATCCCAGAGGCCCCGGGGCTCCTTCCTAAGGCCTCGGCTCCTTCCCGCTTTCCGCAGTGGAAATCAGACTTCAGGACGGAAGCAGACACCTCCCTCTCCCTCTCCTTTCTGCCTTGGATGGTCGTAATGGTCCCCGTGGACGCATTCAAATGAAAAAATGAAAGGCTCAAAGAGCTGATCGCAAAGCTCCTAAGGCACGGAGGCCGAATTCAGACCCACAGCTGTCTGCAGTGTCTCCCAACTGAAATCTTTCCAGCGGGTGACGGCCGCCATGGACGCTGGGGCCAAAGCATCCCTGGGTACGCTGTCTGTGGGTGGCCCTGAACCCTGCAAGAGCATACAGAGACGAATGGGACGCAGTTTGTACCTCTAGGAGCTCAAAGTGTCAGTGAGTGCTCCTCCAACTTCGGTACCCCAGTCCCCGCAGATGACCGAGCATCGCCCACAGAGCCCCAAGGCCCCGGGAGGGCTGTGCATTTGCCGCAAGTGAGCCTTTTCTCTGAAGTCTGCCATTCTGGCTCGAAATGGACGTCACCAGAGAGCTTTTTGCCAAAGCTACCATATACATATATATGCATATATATGTTCATCTATATGCATATACATGTATATGGTGGATTTTCGAAGGCAACCTGCGTGGACCCCTGCTCTACCACAGGAGACAGGCCGCTCCTCGCACCTCCACCTCCCCGCAGTGTGGACACCGGGCGTTCCAGAGCCACAATTCAGCATGATCTCTTTTCATCCCAGAGGCCCCGGGGCTCCTTCCCAAGGCCTCGGCTCCTTCCCGCTTTCCGCAGTGGAAATCAGACTTCAGGACGGAAGCAGACACCTCCCTCTCCCTCACCTTCCTGCCTGGGATGGTCGTAATGGTCCCCGTGGACGCATTCAAAATGAAGAAATGAAAGGCTCAAAGAGCTGATCGCAAAGCTCCCAAGGCACGGAGGCCGAATTCAGACCCACAGCTGTCTGCAGTGTCTCCCAACTGAACTCTTTCCAGCGGGTGACGGCCGCCATGGACGAGGGGCCAAAGCATCCCTGGGTACGCTGTCTGTGGGTGGCCCTGAACCCTGCAAAAGCATACAGAGACGAATGGGACGTAGTTTGTACCGCTAGGAGCTCAAAGTGTCAGTGAGTGCTCCTCCAACTTCGGTACCCCAGTCTCCGCAGAAGACCGAGCATCGCCCACAGAGCCCCAAGGCCCTGGGAGGGCTGTGCATTTGCCGCAAGTGAGCCTTTTCTCGGAAGTCTGCGATTCTGGCTCAAAATGGACGTCAACAGAGAGCTTTTTGCCAAAGCTACCATATACATATATATGCATATATATATGTTCATCTATATGCATATATATGTATATGGTGGATTTTCGAAGGAAATCTGCGTGGACCCCTGGTCTACCACAGAAGACAGGCCGCTCCTAGCACCTCCACCTCCCGGCAGTGTGGACACCGGGCGTTCCAGAGCCACAATTCAGCATGATCTCTTTTCATCCCAGAGGCGCCGGGGCTCCTTCCTAAGGCCAAGGCCCCTTCCCGCTTTCCGCAGTTGAAATCAGACTTCAGGACGGAAGCAGACATCTCCCTCTCCCTCACCTTTCTGCCTGGGATGGTCGTAATGGTCCCCGTGGACGCATTCAAAAAGAAGAAATGAAAGGCTCAAAGAGCTGATCGCAAAGCTCCTAAGGCACGGAGGCCGAATTCAGACCCACAGCTGTGTGCAGTGTCTCCCAACTGAACTCTTTCCAGCGGGTGACGGCCGCCATGGACGCAGAGGCCAAAGCATCCCTGGGTACGCTGTCTGTGGGTGGCCCTGAACCCTGCAAGAGCATACAGAGACGAATGAGACGTGGTTTGTACCTCTAGGAGCTCAAAGTGAAAGTGAGTGCTCCTCCAACTTCCGTACCCCAGTACCCGCAGATGACCGAGCATCGCCCACAGAGCCCCAAGGCACAGGGAGGGCTGTGCATTTGCCGCAAGTGAGCCTTTTCTCGGAAGTCTGCGATTCTGGCTCGAAATGGACGTCACCAGAGAGCTTTTTGCCAAAGCTACCATATACATATATATGCATATATATTTTCATCTATATGCATATATATGTATATGGTGGATTTTCGAAGGAAACCTGCGTGGACCCCTGCTCTACCACAGAAGACAGGCCGCTCCTCGCACCTCCACCTCCCCGCAGTGTGGACACCGGGCGTTCCAGAGCCACAATTCAGCATGATCTCTTTTCATCCCAGAAGCCCAGGGGCTCCTTCCTAAGGCCTCGGCTCCTTCCCGCTTTCCGCAGTGGAAATCAGACTTCAGGACGGAAGCAGACACCTCCCTCTCCCTCACCTTTCTGCCTGGGATGGTCGTGATGGTCCCCATGGACGCATTCAAAATGAAGAAATGAAAGGCTCAGAGAGCTGATCGCAAAGCTCCTAAGGCACGGAGGTCGAATTCAGACCCACAGCTGTCTGCAGTGTCTCCCAGCTGACCTCTTTCCAGCGGGTGACGGCCCCCATGGACGGAGGGGCCAAAGCATCCCTGGCTACGCTGTCTGTGGGTGGCCGTGAACCCTGCAAGAGGATACAGAGACGAATGAGACGTAGTTTGTACCTCTAGGAGCTCAAAGTGTCGGTGAGTGCTCCTCCAACTTCGCTACCCCAGTACCCGCAGATGACCGAGCATCGCCCACAGAGCCCCAAGGCCCGGGAGGGCTGTGCATTTGCCGCAAGTGAGCCTTTTCTCGGAAGTCTGCGATTCTGGCTCGAAATGGACGTCACCAGAGAGCTTTTTGCCAAAGCTACCATATACATATAAATGCATATATATGTTCATCTATATGCATATATATGTATATGGTGGATTTTCGAAGGAAACCTGCGTGGACCCCTGGTCTACCACAGAAGACAGGCAGCTCCTAGCACCTCCACCTCCCCGCAGTGTGGACACCGGGCGTTCCAGAGCCACAATTCAGCATGATCTCTTTTCATCCAGAGGCCCCGGGGCTCCTTCCTAAGGCCTCGGCTCCTTCCCGCTTTCCGCAGTGGAAATCAGACTTCAGGACGGAAGCAGACACCTCCCTCGCCCTCACCTTTCTGCCTGGGATGGTCGTGATGGTCCCCGTGGACGCATTCAAAATGAAGAACTGAAAGGCTCAGAGAGCTGATCGCAAAGCTCCTAAGGCACGGAGGCCGAATTCGGACCCACAGCTGTCTGCAGTGTCTCCCAGCTGACCTCTTTCCAGCGGGTGACGGCCGCCATGGACGGAGGGGCCAAAGCATCCCTGGGTACGCTGTCTGTGGGTGGCCCTGAACCCTGCAAGAGGATACAGAGACGAATGAGACGTAGTTTGTACCTCTAGGAACTCAAAGTGTCAGTGAGTGCTCCTCCAACTTCGGTACCCCAGTACCCGCAGATGACCGAGCATCGCCCACAGAGCCCCAAGGCCCGGGAGGGCTGTGCATTTGCCGCAAGTGAGCCTTTTCTCGGAAGTCTGCGATTCTGGCTCCAAATGGACGTCACCAGAGAGCTTTTTGCCAAAGCTACCATATACATATATATGCATATATATGTTCATCTATATGCATATATATGTATATGGTGGATTTTCGAAGGAAACCTGCCTGGACCCCTGCTCTACCACAGAAGACAGGCCGCTCCTCGCACCTCCACCTCCCCGCAGTGTGGACGCCGGGCGTTCCAGCGCCACAATTCAGCATGATCTCTTTTCATCCCAGAGGCCCCGGGGCTCCTTCCTAAGGCCTCGGCTCCTTCCAGCTTTCCGCAGTGGAAATCAGACTTCAGGACTGAAGCAGGCACCTCCCTCTCCCTCACCTTTCTGCCTGGGATGGTCGTAATGGTCCCCGTGGACGCATTCAAAATGAAGAAATGAAAGGCTCAAAGAGCTGATCGCAAAACTCCTAAGGCACGGAGGCCGAATTCAGACCCACAGCTGTCTGCAGTGTCTCCCAACTGAACTCTTTCCAGCGGGTGACGGCTGCCATGGACGGAGGGGCCAAAGCATCCCCGGGTACGCTGTCTGTGGGCGGCCCTGAACCCTGCAAGAGGATGCAGAGACGAATGACACGTAGTTTGTACCTCTAGGAGCTCAAAGTGTCAGTGAGTGCTCTTCCAACTTCGCCACCCCAGTACCCCAGATGACCGGGCATAGC
>NW_024352582.1:0-615 GCF_902729225.1 Pteropus medius
TCTAGGAGCTCAAAGTGTCAGTGAGTGCTCCTCCAACTTCGGTACCCCAGTCTCCGCAGAAGACCGAGCATCGCCCACAGAGCCCCAAGGCCCCACGGCCCCAGGAGGGCGGTGCATTTGCCGCAAGTGCGCCTTTTCTAGGAAGTCTGCGATTCTGGCTCAAAATGGACGTCACCAGAGAGCTTTTTGCCAAAGCTACCATATACATATATATATGCATATATATATATGTATATGGTTGATTTTCGAAGGAAAACTGCGTGGACCCCTGGTCTACCACAGAAGACAGGATGCTCCTAGCACCTCCACCTCCCCGCAGTGCGGACACCGGGCGTTCAAGAGCCACAATTCAGCATGATCTCTTTTCATCCCAGAGGCCCCGGGGCTCCTTCCTAAGGCCTCGGCTCCTTCCCGGTTTCCGCAGTGGAAATCCGACTTCAGGACGGAAGCAGACACCTCCCTCTCCCTCACCTTTCTGCCTGGGATGGTCGTAATGGTCCCCGTGGACGCATCCAAAAGGAAGAAATGAAAGGCTCAAAGAGCTGATCGCAAAGCTCCTAAGGCACGGAGGCCGAATTCAGACCCACAGCTGTCTGCAGTGTCTCCCAACTGAAC
>NW_024352583.1:0-598 GCF_902729225.1 Pteropus medius
ATGAACAAAACTTGCAGAACAAAACTTGCAGAGGTCAAAACCAGGAGGTCTAGCTGTTCACAGCATGTAAGTCAAGGCCACAGGCTTACTCGGCTAATTAGCCGCAGGCCTGGACCAGAGCCAGGACTCTGCTTTTAGGACATGAGGAATGGAGACCCGTGGCTATCAAAACAGGCCCAGAAGGGCCATTAGAACTTCAGATTTACAATTTTGTCTTTATCTTCTATATCAGAGTTGCAGCAGGAAATAGATGACTCTCCCAAATCAGGTAATTTTTAGAGAGCTTAATGAAGGGATCAAAGTGTTGGCAACATGTAGAGAAACCAGAAGGGATGGTGCAATGCCCTGGAACTAATAAGAGCGGGGCACATCCCCAGGTCGAAGGGGTGCAGAAGTAAGTTGTCAGTGAAACTCAGAGACAGAAAGGCTGTGTGGAGCAGACAGTTTCATAGGAGCTGTGGTCATAGGTTGAGGGAGGCAGCCAGCCCTCTCAACAAGGTGGGAGCTGAGGGAATATATTTCTGACTCCATTTCATCATCCCTCCAACCTCTCGCTGCTTCTACCCATTGGCAAACCTAAGAGGAAGCCAAGGGCAAG
>NW_024352584.1:0-2656 GCF_902729225.1 Pteropus medius
TCTACCACAGAAGACAGGCCGCTCCTAGCACCTCCACCTCCCCGCAGTGGGGACACCGGGCGTTCCAGAGCCACAATTCAGCATGATCTCTTTTCATCCCAGGGCCCCGGGGCTCCTTCCTAAGGCCTCGGCTCCTTCCCGCTTTCCGCAGTGGAAATCAGACTTCAGGACGGAAGCAGACACCTCCCTCTCCCTCACCTTTCTGCCTAGGATGGTCGTGATGGTCCCCGTGGACGCATTCAAAATGAAGAAATGAAAGGCTCAGAGAGCTGATCGCAAAGCTCCTAAGGCACGGAGGCCGAATTCAGACCCACAGCTGTCTGCAGTATCTCCCAGCTGACCTCTTTCCAGCGGGTGACGGCCCCCATGGACGGAGGGGCCAAAGCATCCCTGGCTGCGCTGTCTGTGGGTGGCCGTGACCCCTGCAAGAGGATACAGAGACGAATGAGACGTAGTTTGTACCTCTAGGAGCTCAAAGTGTCAGTGAGTGCTCCTCCAACTTCGGTACCCCAGTACAAGCAGATGACCGAGCATCGCCCACAGAGCCCAAGGGCCCGGGAGCGCTGTGCATTGGCCGCAAGTGAGCCTTTTCTCGGAAGTCTGCGATTCTGGCTCAAAATGCACGCCTGTAGAGTGCTTTTTGCCAGAGCTCCCCTAGATATATCTATATGTATATCTTTATCTGTATCTATAGATATTTCTATATCTATCCATCTATCCATCTATCCATCTATCCATCTACCTATCTATCTATCTATCTCTCTATGTATCTATGGATTTCTCTCACTCTTTCTATATATATATTTATATATATGGTGATTTTTATAACAAAAGGCTGTGTTTTCCTTAGACATTTGAGATCAGACAAGCCGCTCCTAACAGCTCCACCTCCCCGCAGTGTGGACACCGGGCGTTCCAGAGCCACAATTCCGCATGATCTCTTTTCATCCCAGAGGCCCCGGGGCTCCTACCTAAGGCCTCGGCTCCTTCCCGCTTTCCGCAGTGGAAATCAGACTTCAGGCCGGAAGCAGACACCTCCCTCGCCCTCACCTTTCTGCCTGGGATGGTCGTGATGGTCCCCGTGGACGCATTCAAAATGAAGAAATGAAAGGCTCAGAGCGCTGATCCTTAAAAGCTCCCTAAGGCACGGGGCCAATTCAGACCCACAGCTGTCTGGGGTGTCTCCCCTTCCTGACCTTTGGAAAATGACTGACCCCCCATGGGCCGGAGGGCCAAGCATCCTGGCCTGCAGCTGTCTGTGGGTGGCATTGAACCTACAGAGGATACAGAGACAGATGGGGGCGTAGTTTGTACCCTCTAGGAGCTCAAGTGTCAGTGAGTGCTCCTCAACCCATGCCACCCAGTACCCATGAATGACGAGGCATGGCCCACAAGAGCCCCAAAGTTTGGGAGGCTGTGCATTGCATAGTGAGGCCTTTTTCTCGGAAGTCTGCGATTCTGGCTCGAAATGGACAGCGTCACAGAAGGCTTTTGCCCAAGCTTCTGTATACATATATATGCATATATATGTTCATCTATATGCATATATATGTATGGTGGATTCGAAACCTGCGTGGACCCCTGCTCTACCACGAAGACAGGCGCTCTCGCACACTCCGCATATCCCGCAGTGTGGACACCAGCGTTCCAGAGCCACAATTCAGCATGATCTCTTTTCATCCCAGAGGCCCCGGGGCTCCTTCCTAAGGCCTCGGCTCCTTCCCGCTTTCCGCAGTGGAAATCAGACTTCAGGACGGAAGCAGACACCTCCCTCGCCTCACCTTTCTGCCTGGGATGGTCGTGATGGTCCCCGTGGACGCATTCAAAATGAAGAAATGAAAGGCTCAGAGAGCTGATCGCAAAGCTCCTAAGGCACGGAGGCCGAATTCAGACCCACAGCTGTCTGCAGTGTCTCCCAGCTGACCTCTTTCCAGCGGGTGACGGCCCCATGGACGGAGGGGCCAAAGCATCCCTGACTACGCTGTCTGTGGGTGGCCGTGAACCCTGCAAGAGGATACAGAGACGAATGAGACGTAGTTTGTACCTCTAGGAGCTCAAAGTGTCAGTGAGTGCTCCTCCAACTTCGCCACCCCAGTACCCGCAGATGACCGGGCATGGCCCACAGAGCCCCAGGCCCCGGGAGGGCTGTGCATTTGCCGCAAGTGAGCCTTTTCTCGGAAGTCTGCAATTCTGGCTCGAAATGGACGTCACCAGAGAGCTTTTTGCCAAAGCTACCATATACATATATATGCATATATATGTCATCTATATGCATATATATGTATATGGTGGATTTTCGAAGGAAACCTTCCTGGACCCCTGCTCTACCACAGAAGACAGGCCGCTCCTCGCACCTCCACCTCCCCGCAGTGTGGACACCGGGCGTTCCAGAGCCTCAATTCAGCATGATCTCTTTTCATCCCAGAGGCCCCGGGGCTCCTTCCTAAAGCCTCGGCTCCTTCCCGCTTTCCGCAGTGGAAATCAGACTTCAGGACGGAAGCAGACACCTCCTCGCCCTCACCTTTCTGCCTGGGATGGTCGTGATGGTCCCCGTGGACGCATTCAAAATGAAGAAATGAAAGGCTCAGAGAGCTGATCGCAAAGCTCCTAAGGCACGGAGGCCGAATTCAGACCCACAGCTGTCTGGTGTCTCCCA
>NW_024352585.1:0-403 GCF_902729225.1 Pteropus medius
TCTGGTAGACCAGGGGTCCAGCCGGGTTTCCTTCGAAAATCCACCATATACATATATATGCATATAGATGAACATATATATGCATATATATGTATATGGTAGATCTGGCAAAAAGCTCTCTAGTGAGGTCCATTTTGAGCCGAAACTGCAGACTTCCGAGATACGGCTCACTTGCGGCAAATTCACGGCCCTCCCGGCGCCTTGGGGCTCTGAGGGCGATGCTCGGTGGTCTGCGGGTACGGGGGTACGGAGGTTGCGGAAGCACTCACTGACACTTTGAGCCCCTAGAGGTACAAACGACGTCTCATTCCTCTCTGTATCCTCGTGCAGAGCTCCGGGCCACCCACAGACAGCGTACCAAGGGATGCTTTGGCCCCTCCGTCCCTGGAGGCCGTCACCCGCT
>NW_024352586.1:0-494 GCF_902729225.1 Pteropus medius
TTTATATATATATATATATATATATCTCCATTTATCCATTGATAGACATATATATATATATACATATATATATATATATATGTATATATATGTATATATATATATATGTGTGTGTGTCGTGTTCAGCAAGTAGTAAATCCTGCCACGTCCATTGCGGCTCTGGAAAATATACCTGAGTGGGAACGGTGGGAGATGAAGAAAAAAAAGAAGACAGAAAGCTGGGATTAGGAGGTCCACTGTCCACTGATGGTGGAGCAGTGGTACAGTTTTATTTTTCCAAGCCTCTTTTATACAAGAGCACATAATTGCTGGCTAAGATAAGATTATCTTTTGCACAATCACCCAACCCACACCCTGCTATGATCTATTGCAGTTCCGTCTACTTGAGGCTATGAGTGTATTTCCCTGTCTTGGTCTTCTCCCTTCTGGAAAGAACTAGAGTGAGGATTTTGCTGTGAGCTTCAGGGTAGCAAAGAACCTTGTTTCTGCACCTT
>NW_024352587.1:0-348 GCF_902729225.1 Pteropus medius
CTAGTTTCATTCTTTTGCATGTGGTATATGGTGACAGATAACGGTCTAGTTTCATTCTTTTCCCAGCACCATTTATTGAAGAGGCTTTCTTTTCTTCATTGTATATTTTTGGCTCCTTTGTCAAAATTTATTTGGCCATAGATATGTGGGTTTATTTCTAGGCTTTCAATTCTGTTCCATCAGTCCGTGTGCCTGTTCCGTCAGTACCATGCTGTTTTGATTATTTTCATTTTGCAGTACAGTTTGAAGTCAGGCAGTGATACCTCCAGCTTTGTTCTTTTTTTCTCAGGATTGCTTTGGCTATGTAGGGTATTTTGTGATTCTATTTAAAACCAAAAAAAAAAAAAA
>NW_024352588.1:0-5728 GCF_902729225.1 Pteropus medius
GGAGGTGTCTGCTTCCGTCCTTAAGTCTGATTTCCACTACGGAAAGCGGGAAGGAGCCGAGGCCTGAGGAAGGAGCCCCGGGGCCTCCGGGATGAAAAGAGATCATGCTGATGTGGCTCTGGAACGCCCGGTGTCCACACTGCGTGGAGGTGGAGGTGCTATCAGCGGCCTGTCTTCTGTGGTAGACCAGGGGTCCACGCAGGTTTCCTTCGAAAATCCACCATATACATATATATGCATATAGATGAATATATATATGCATATACATGTATATGGTAGCTTTGGCGAAAAGCTCTCTGGTGACGTCCATTTTGAGCCAGAATCGCAGACTTCCGAGAAAAGGCTCACTTGCGGCAAATGCACAGCCCTCCCGGGGCCTTGGGGCTCTGTGGGCCATGCCCGGTCATCTGCGGGTACTGGGGTGGCGAAGTTGGAGGAGCACTCACTGACACTTTGAGCTCCTAGAGGTACAAACTACGTGTCATTCATCTCTGCATCCTCTTGCAGGGGTCAGGGCCGCCATAGACAGCGTACCCGGGGATGCTTTGGCCCTCCGTCATGGCGGCCGTCACCCACTGGAAAGAGTTCAGTTGGGAGACACTGCAGACAGCTGTGGGTCTGAATTCGGCCTCCGTGCCTTAGGAACTTTGCGATCAGCTCTTTGAGCCTTTCATTTCTTCATTTTGAATGCGTCCACGGGGACCATTACGACCATCCCAGGCAGAAAGGTGAGGGAGAGGGAGGTGTCTGCTTCCGTCCTGAAGTCTGATTTCCACTGCGGAAAGCGGAAGGAGCCGTGCCTGAGGAAGGAGCCCCGGGGCCTCCGGGATGAAAAGAGATCATGCTGAATTGTGGCTCTGGAACGCCCGGTGTCCACACTGCGGGGAGGTGGAGGTGCTAGCAGCAGCCTGTCTTCTGTAGTAGACCAGGGGTCCACGCAGGTTTCCTTCGAAAATCCACCATATACATATATATGCATATAGATATATGCATATATATGTATATGGTAGCTTTGGCGAAAAGCTCTCTGGTGACGTCCATTTCGAGCCAGAATCGCAGACTTCCGAGAAAAGGCTCACTTGCGGCAAATGCACAGCCCTCCCGGGCCTTGGGGCTCTGTGGGCCATGCCCGGTCATCTGCGGGTACTGGGGTGGCGAAGTTGGAGGAGCACTCACTGACACTTTGAGCTCCTAGAGGTACAAACTACGTGTCATTCGTCTCTGCATCCTCTTGCAGGGGTCAGGGCAGCCCACAGACAGCGTACCCGGGGATGCTTTGGCCCCTCCGTCCATGGCGGCTGTCACCCGCTGGAAAGAGTTCAGTTGGGAGACACTGCAGACAGCTGTGGGTCTGAATTCGGCCTCCGTGCCTTAGGAACTTTGCGATCAGCTCTTTGAGCCTTTCATTTCTTCATTTGAATGCGTCCACGGGGACCATAACGACCATCCCAGGCAGAAAGGTTAGGGAGATGGAGGTGTCTGCTTCCGTCCTGAAGTCTGATTTCCACTGCGGAGAGCGGGAAGGAGCCGAGGCCTTAGGAAGGAGCCCCGGGGCCTCTGGGATGAAAAGAGATCATGCTGAATTGTGGCTCTGGAACGCCCGGTGTCCACACTGCGGGGAGGTGGAGGTGCTAGCAGCGGCCTGTCTTCTGTGCTAGACCAGGGGTCCACGCAGGTTTCCTTCGAAATTCCACCATATACATATATATGCATATAGATGAATATATATATGCATATATATGTATAGGGTAGCTTTGGCGAAAAGCTCTCTGGTGACGTCCATTTTGAGCCAGAATCGCAGACTTCCGAGAAAAGGCTCACTTGCGGCAAATGCACAGCCCTCGGGGCCTTGGGGCTCTGTGGGCGATGCTCGGGCATCTGCGGGTACTGGGGTAGAGAAGTTGGAGGAGCACTCACTGACACTTTGAGCTCCTAGAGGTACAAACTACGTCTCATTCGTCTCTGTATCCTCTTGCAGGGTTCACGGCCACCCACAGACAGCGTAGCCAGGGATGCTTTGGCCCCTCGTTCCATGGGGGCCGTCACCCGCTGGAAAGAGGTCAGCTGGGAGACACCGCAGACAGCTGTGGGTCTGAATTCAGCCTCCGTGCCTTAGGAGCTTTGCGATCAGCTCTCTGAGCCTTTCATTTCTTCATTTTGAATGCGTCCACGGGGACTATTACGACCATCCCAGGCAGAAAGGTGAGGGAGAGGGAGGTGTCTGCTTCCGTCCTGAAGTCTGATTTCCACTGTGGAAAGCGGGAAGGAGCCGAGGCCTTAGGAAGGAGCCCCGGGGCCTCTGGGATGAAAAGAGATCATGCGGAATTGTGGCTCTGGAACGCCCGGTGTCCCCACTGCGGGGAGGTGGATGTGCTAGGAGCGGCCTGTCTTCTGTGGTAGACCAGGGGTCCACGCAGGTTTCCTTCGAAAATCCACCATATACATATATCTGCATATAGATGAACATATTATATGCAGATATATGTATATGGTAACTTTGGCAAAAAGCTCTCTGGTGACGTCCATTTTGAGCCAGAATCGCAGACTTCCGAGAAAAGGCTCACTTGCGGCAAATGCACAGCCCTCCCGGGGCCTTGGGGCTCTGTGGGAGATGCTCGGTCATCTGCGGGTACTGGGGTAGCGAAGTTGGAGGAGCACTCACTGACACTTTGAGCTCCTAGAGGTACAAACTACGTCTCATTCGTCTCTGTATCCTCTTGCAGGGTTCACGGCCACCCACAGACAGCGTAGCCAGGGATGCTTTGGCCCCTCCGTCCATGGGGGCCGTCACCCGCTGGAAAGAGGTCAGCTGGGAGACACTGCAGACAGCTATGGGTCTGAATTCGGCCTCCGTGCCTTAGGAGCTTTGCGATCAGCTCTTTGAGCCTTTCATTTCTTCATTTTGAATGCGTCACGGGGACCATTACGACCATCCCAGGCAGAAAGGTGAGGGAGAGGGAGGTGTCTGCTTCCGTCCGGAAGTCTGATTTCCACTGCGGAAAGCGGGAAGGAGCCGAGGCCTTAGGAAGGAGCCCCGGGCCTCTGGGATGAACAGAGATCATGCGGAATTGTGGCCCTGGAAAGCCCGGTGTCCCCACTGCGGGGAGGTGGAGGTGCTAGGAGCGGCCTGTCTTCTGTGGTAGACCAGGTGTCCACGCAGGTTTCTTTCGAAAATCCACCATATACATATATATGCATATAGATGAACATATATATGCATATATATGTATATGGTAGCTTTGGCAAAAAGCTCTCTGGTGACGTCCATTTCGAGCCAGAATCACAGACTTACCAGAAAAGGCTCACTTGCGGCAAATGCACAGCCCTCCCGGGGTCTTGGGGCTCTGTGGGCGATGCTCGGTCATCTGCGGGTACTGGGGTAGCGAAGTTGGAGGAGCACTCAATGACACTTTGAGCTCCTAGAGGTACAAACTACGTCTCATTAGTCTCTGTATCCTCTTGCAGGGTTCACGGCCACCCACAGACAGCGTAGCCAGGGATGCTTTGGCCCCTCCGTCCATGGGGGCCGTCACCCGCTGGAAAGAGGTCAGCTGGGAGACACTGCAGACAGCTGTGGGTCTGAATTCGGCCTCCATGCCTTAGGAGCTTTGCGATCAGCTCTTTGAGCCTTTCATTTCTTCATTTTGAATGCGTCCACGGGGACCATTACGACCATCCCAGGCAGAAAGGTGAGGGAGAGGGAGCTGTCTGCTTCCGTCAGAAGTCTGATTTCCACTGCGGAAAGCGGGAAGGAGCCGAGGCCTTAGGAAGGAGCCCCGGGCCTCTGGGATGAACAGAGATCATGCGGAATTGTGGCCCTGGAACGCCCGGTGTCCCCACTGTGGGGAGGTGGAGGTGCTAGGAGTGGCCTGTCTTCTGTGGTAGACCAGGGGTCCACGCAGGTTTCCTTCGAAAATCCACCATATACATATATATGCATATAGATGAACATATATATGCATATATATGTATATGGTAGCTTTGGCAAAAAGCTCTCTGGTGACGTCCATTTTGAGCCAGAATCGCAGACTTCCGAGAAAAGGCTCACTGCGGCAAATGCACAGCCCTCCCGGGGCCTTGGGGCTCTGTGGGCGATGCTCGGTCTTCTGCGGAGACTGGGGTACCGAAGTTGGAGGAGCACTCACTGACACTTTGAGCTCTAGAGGTACAAACTTCGTCTCATTCGTCTCTGTATGCTCTTGCAGGGTTCAGGGCCACCCACAGACAGCGTACCCAGGGATGCTTTGGCCCCTGCGTCCATGGCAGCCGTCACCCGCTGGAAAGAGTTCAGTTGGGAGACACTGCTGAGAGCTGTGGGTCTGAATTCGGCCTCCGTGCCTTAGGAGCTTTGCGAACAGCTCTTTGAGCCTTTCATTTCTTCATTTTGAATGCGTCCACGGGGACCATTACGACCATCCCAGGCAGAAAGGTGAGGAGAGGGAGGTGTCTGCTTCCGTCCTGAAGTCTGATTTCCACTGCGGAAAGCGGGAAGGAGCCGTGCCTGAGGAAGGAGCCCCGGGGCCTCTGGGATGAAAAGAGATCATGCTGAATTGTGGCCCTGGAACGCCCGGTGTCCACACTGCGGGGAGGTGGAGGTGCGAGGAGCGGCCTGTCTTCTGTGGTAGAGCAGGGGTCCAGGCAGGTTTCCTTCGAAAATCCACCATATACATATATATGCATATAGATGAACATATATATGCATATATATGTATATGGTAGCTTTGGCAAAAAACTCTCTGGTGACGTCCATTTCGAGCCAGAATCGCAGACTTCCGAGAAAAGGCTCACTTGCGGCAAATGCACAGCCCTCCCGGGGCCTTGGGACTCTGTGGGCGATGCTCGGTCATCTGCGGGTACTGGGGTAGCGAAGTTGGAGGAGCACTCACTGACACTTTGAGCTCCTAGAGGTACAAACTACGTCTCATTCGTCTCTGTATGCTCTTGCAGGGTTCAGGGCCACCCACAAACAGCGTACCCAGGGATGCTTTGGCCCCTGCGTCCATGGCGGCCGTCTGCTGGAAAGAGTTCAGTTGGGAGACACTGCAGACAGCTGTGGGTCTGAATTCGGCCTCCGTGCCTTAGGAGCTTTGCGATCAGCTCACTGAGCCTTTCATTTCTTCATTTTGAATGCGTCCACGGGGACCATCACGACCATCCCAGGCAGAAAGGTGAGGGCGAGGGAGGTGTCTGCTTCCGTCCTGAAGTCTGATTTCCACTGCGGAAAGCGGGAAGGAGCCGAGCCTTAGGAAGGAGCCCAGGGGCCTCTGGGATGAAAAGGGATCATGCTGAATTGTGGCACTGGAACGCTTGGTGTCCACACTGCGGGGAGGTGGAGGTGCGAGGAGCGGCCTGTCTCCTGTGGTAGAGCAGGGGTCCAGGCAGGTTTCCTTCGAAAATCCACCATATACATATATATGCATATAGATGAACATATATATGCATATATATGTATGGTAGCTTAGCCAAAAAGCTCTCTGGTGACGTCCATTTTGATCCAGAATCGCAGACTTCCGAGAAAAGGCTCACTTGCGGCAAATGCACAGCCCTCCCGGGGCCTTGGGGCTCTGTTGGCGATGCTCGGTCATCTGCGGGTACTGGGGTACCGAAGTTGGAGGAGCACTCACTTACACTTTGAGCTCCTAGAGGTACAAACTACATCTCATTCGTCTCTGTATGCTCTTGCAGGGTTCAGGGCCACCCACAGACAGCGTACCCAGGGATGCTTTGG
>NW_024352589.1:0-1357 GCF_902729225.1 Pteropus medius
CCTTGACTGTTATTTATTATCTTATTTCCTGGAATTACTATCCCCATCCCACCCCCATTTTCCTGGCATTCTGGCAGGCTCGACTTTCATTTTCTAATACCTCTACTTTTTCTTCAATACAAACTGGTCAGTGTCCTCACATGATAAATCATATCAACAAGTAGTCTTAACCAGTGTATTTCTCTTCTTTTAGTGGTATAACGTTCTCCAATTTACTTTTGGTTTTGGTCACTCTCCAATATCATCAAATAGCTTTTTCCTTAATATTTTATCAGATATTATAATGGTTAACTGTAGTGACTTTAATCTAACACAAACTACTCTGCCATTACTGGAATAATAATTTAAAAAAATCAAAATCTCTGATCTTTGGATTTGTCATTTGACTAATCTTTAACAACTGCCAAGGATGAAATCATATAATTTTATTGCAAATTAATGTTATTATGCAGGTCTTTCCTGAGATGACTTGTTAACCTAGAGATGGGACTTTTCAATGTGTAATGTCTTCTTAACTAACTTCACCCTAATTCCAGCTTTTTGCCATTTGCTAGGGTTTCCTTCACCCCAAATCCTTGCTTTTATCATGTATGTTTCAAACATTATCTGAATATATCTTTTAATGAAAGAATTAATTCTTGAACATGCAGTTGCAACTGAACCAGCCTTATGAGGATCATTATAACTTAGTTCTTCTAGTGATTAGTGGCTAACTAATCTAAATACTAACATGTGCCATGCAATTAGCCTGTTAGTCCAGATCATTTTCTTCTCAACATTCTTAAAGTGCTCTTGCTGGAGGAATAGTTAATCTCAGGGCACAGTCCTCTTATACTTGATGCCTGACAGCTCGAGCTTCATTCAGCTTTACACTTTAACAAGTAAGGTAATCCCATGTTTACGTATCCTTTGAGAGAAAATCAAACTATGTGTTGAGAATGAAAAGACCTTCATCCAGGAAGAAAAAGAATAAATAAATAAAAGTGAGGTCAAGACCCAGTTAAGGAAATTAAGAAACAAAAACAAAAACAGATTAAAGAGGCAAAGTTTTAAACAGAGGCAGGCCCATCATTGCCCGTAAGTATTCAGTGCACTGAAGCTCCAGCAGCCTACCCCTCAAGTTCATAATGAATAGTTCAATAACAAACCATTTCTGTAGGGGATAGGAATAAACCAGGTAAGCTTTTCTCTCCATATCCACCTTACTATCCCATACCACCTCAATCAAATATGAACTAATATTTAATCACATGGCTTCTTTATACCATGCTTGAATTCTGAACTTTGGATCTTTTTTTACTTTTCTTTTCCTTTCCTTTCCCTTTCCTTCCTTCCTTCCTTCCTTCCTTCCTTCCTT
>NW_024352590.1:0-528 GCF_902729225.1 Pteropus medius
AAAAAAAAAAAGGCATTTAACCATAATGATATTCATCACGTATTATTTATAATAGTAAAAAGATTTTAAAATGACACTAGTGTCTAACAATAAAGGATATAAAGACAATCCCAGTCCTCACAGGATACTCAGTCTTGTTGCAAGGCACAAGAAAAACAATGAACTCAGCAAGTCCCACCTTCAGGATGCGCACAGCCAGGTGAAGAAACACGTGTGCAAGGCAAAAAGAATGGCCTCATCCAGAGTTGTGAAAGAGAATGATACAGTTGGGGAACTAGAATCAGTTTGTTGGGCTGGGACGTAACGTTCAGTGTAGAGAGCCAGGAAGGAGCTGGAACAAGAAAGGTCTTTTGTGCTATAGAACTGCTTTCTGTCTCTATGACCTCGTTTGGAAATGGGACCATTGCAGATGTAATTAGTTAAGACGAGGT
Organism: Pteropus medius; assembly: GCF_902729225.1. Lineage (NCBI taxonomy): Eukaryota > Metazoa > Chordata > Mammalia > Chiroptera > Pteropodidae > Pteropus > Pteropus medius. Next base: position 432 of record NW_024352590.1, read on the forward strand.
CATAATGGAGTAGGGTAGGCCCCTACTCCAATATGACTGGTGTCCTTATAAGACAGCCATGTCAAGATAGAAACACATGGGGAGAATGCCACGTGGT
>NW_024352591.1:0-863 GCF_902729225.1 Pteropus medius
GATAAAAAGAGCTGATGGTGTTATTGACAAAATTGCCTAATAAAGTCACATGCTGGCAAGTCTACATCTGATTATCCCTGTACTGTACCTCAGTATTTCAGGCCACTGACTTCATTCATAGTTAAATGACCCTTTGGATCACCAATATTATGCACTCCATTTACAAAATAGACAATATATTTATAATTTGGTCTGATGTGAAAAATGGCCTGTTTTTTGATATCTTTACAATAGTTGGTATCTTTTTATCAGGTGTACATAGCAATTTATTATACAAGAAATCAAAACATTAATGCTATATTATAAATATTATTCTTTAAAAATATTGTCAATCAACCATAGGAACTTAGCAAGTAAAACCCAGATCAAAAATAAATAAATAAATAAATAAATAAATAAATAAATAAATAAATGACACAAGCAAATAGTTTAACCTGGATATGAATGCCACAGCCTTCCTTCCTGGCTTCAGGCATTTATTTTATAAATTTTAGTTTTATTTAACACCCTCCTATGGTGATTATCAAACACCAGATTCTCTTTTAAGCAATTTACAAATATGAAGTCATTTAGTACTTGTCACAACTGTATGAATTGGGTACTATTATTATCCTCCATTTTATTAATTAAGAAACTGAGGCACAAGAAGCTTAAGAAACATTGCAAAAGTCACACAATTAGAAAGTGACAGAGCTGAGAGTCCAACCAGGCATAGATGCTGCATACCCTGGGATTAAAACTACTTCTGTGTTATACTACCCGACACACAACAGTGTACCCTCATTGCTAAATTTCAGTATTATTTCAAGCCAAACTTCTCCTTTTATGGAAATGCCTTACTCCTTCTAACAAATCATGATAAG
>NW_024352592.1:0-451 GCF_902729225.1 Pteropus medius
TGAGGGAGAGGGAGGTGTCTGCTTCCGTCCTGAAGTCTGATTTCCACTGCGGAAAGCGGGAAGGAGCCGTGCCTGAGGAAGGAGCCCTGGGGCCTCCGGGATGAAAAGAGATCATGCTGAATTGTGGCTCTGGAACGCCCGGTGTCCACACTGTGGGGAGGTGGAGGTGCTAGCAGCGGCCTGTCTTCTGTGCTAGACAAGGGGTCCACGCAGGTTTCCTTCGAAAATCCACCATATACATATATATGCATATATATGAATATATATATGCATATATATGTATATGGTAGCTTTGGCGAAAAGCTCTCTGGTGACGTCCATTTTGAGCCAGAATCGCACACTTCCGAAAAAAGGCTCCCTTGCGGCAAATGCACAGCCCTCCCGGGGCCTTGGGGCTCTGTGGGCCATGCCCGGTCATCTGCGGGTACTGGGGTGGCGAAGTTGGAGGAGC
>NW_024352593.1:0-409 GCF_902729225.1 Pteropus medius
CCGTTCCCTAACCCTAACCCTAACCCTAACCCTAACCCGTTCCCTAACCCTAACCCTAACCCTAACCCAAAGAATAACACTGATACCATGCACGGAAAGGCCACCACATTGCAGTAGAAAATAGCATTTAATAACTTCCACTCTGGCACGTACTTGGGTGTTATTGCCAAAATAAACACCAGATGGCGGTAGAATACATGTTAATGATGGCTTAACTTGCTTGCTATTTGAAAATTTGGCCACGAGATGGCAGGAGAGAATTACGTTTAATTACTTCTACTCTGCCGTACTCTTGGATGTTATTCTCAAGATGACCACTAGATGGCAGCAGAAAATATCTTAATGCTAATTTACACTAGCTTGCTATTTTAAAAATTGGCCACGAGATGGCAGCAGAGGATAACATTTG
>NW_024352594.1:0-516 GCF_902729225.1 Pteropus medius
GGCCCCGGGGCTCCTTCCTAAGGCCTCGGCTCCTTCCCGCTTTCCGCAGTGGAAATCAGACTTCAGGAAGGAAGCAGACACCTCCCTCTCCCTCACCTTTCTCCCTGGGATGGTCATACTGGTCCCCGTGGACGCATTCAAAATGAAGAAATGAAAGGCTCAAAGAGCTGATTGCAAAGCTCCTAAGGCACGGAGGCCGAATTCAGACCCACAGCTGTCTGCAGTGTCTCCCAACTGAACTCTTTCCAGCGGGTGACGGCCGCAATGGACGCAGGGGCCAAACCATCCCTGGGTACGCTGTCTGTGGGTGGACCTGAACCCTGCAAGAGCATACAGAGACGAATGGGACGTAGTTTGTACGTCTAGGAGCTCAAGTGTCAGTGAGTGCTCCTCCAACTTCGGTACCCCAGTACGCGCAGATGACCGAGCATCGCCCACAAAGCCCCAAGGCCCCGGGAGGGCTGTGCATTTGCCGCAAGTGAGCCTTTTCTCGGAAGTCTGCGATTCTGGCTCAAA
>NW_024352595.1:0-2224 GCF_902729225.1 Pteropus medius
TCCCTCCTTCCCTCCTTCCTTCTCTTCCTTCCTGCCTTCCTTCCTTCCTGCCTGCCTGCCCGCCTGCCTGCTTTTCTTCATCTAGGCAGCTAGAAATTATTTTTGTCTAAGAGATGAGGTAGGAATCCAGTTCATTATTTTTTAAATGACTAGCCTATTGTAATAACACTATTCGTATCTATTTTCGGCTGGCCGGGACTGCCATCTTTATTCACAGCACGATCTAGTCCTCACATATTGTGGGTGAGTCGTGTGCAAGTGTTCTCCCTTTTCTGACCGCTTGTTTATCCCGCCCCCAAATGTTTTATTCGTAGAATAAACGACTAGAGGAAGTGAAGAGAGAAGAAACAGAATTACTGGAGGCCCAGTCTATTCCCCTGAGAAACTATTTAATGACCTATGTTATGCCAACACTTATGCAGGGTCTGAATGAGTGCTGTAAGGTCAGACCAGAGGATCCTGTTGATTTTCTGGTAAGAGATTTAAGTTTCTTTTAAAATATCAGTTTGGAAATAAAATATGCCTGAATTTAAATGGGAAGCAGTCGAGTCAGAGAAATCGTGTATTTGGGAAATAGCTTCTAATACCTTTACAGTTTATAATAAGATTTTTATTACTCTTTTGAGAGGATTTATGTACTTTTATTTTAACATTGTAAACATTAATTAGTACAAATAGATGACTCATAAATACCTGGTAGTATCTTCTAAATTGTTGACTTGACTTATTTTCTTTCTTTCAATTATAGGCAGAATATCTCTTCAAGAATAATCCTGAAACGCAATGAAACTTTAAAGGCCTCGTGTCCTACACCTTTACAGAGCTCGAGATGAGTTTAACGTTGTAATCTGAAAAATTGCTTTAAAAAATTCTTTTCCAGTTTTTGAAAAAAATTTTGCCCTGCAAACATATTTTATTAAGTAGAATCATTATAAAAAGCTGTATGGCAATGAGTGTCTACTTCATTAAAACTGTATTAGGAAGGTAAATTGATAAGATTTATCATGGGACAAACATCGATTTAATATTTCATTCTTAGTTTAAGTGTCCTGTACACTAATGTTTATAGTGTGAAGAAAATCAGATTATGTATTATTCGAACATGTAGGCCAATGAATTTACGCCATTTGTTATGACCCAAATACCAGTGGTGTTAAAAATGGATGTAAATTAGAATGGTTTATGCTTTACTGCGTTACAGTAAGTCAGACACGATTGGTTGCACAGGTTGTTTTTTGAGTTCAGGGTCAGTATCCTAGCCATTGAGTCAGAGAGCATCGGAAACCTCTTGGTAGAAAAATTCATGTAACAGAACAAATAATTCTAATTTTTTGTGATCATTAGAAAGTTGCCAAATAATTTCAACAAACTAACTTTACCATATATATAGGCATAAGCAATCAATGCTTACTGCCTTTCCCAGGTCTAAAAATCCCATAATTCTCAGAATTACACTAAATGAGAAATTCGTTTAGGTTTATTTTAACGGCATATATATTTCATCCCTTTAAATAATTTAATCTGAATATAACGACACAATTTTTTTATTGTGGTAAAATACACATAACAGAATTTATTATAGAACCATTTTAAAGTGCACAGTTCAGTGGCACTAAGTACATTCGTAAGTGTTGTGCATTCATCACCGCTTTCTAGCTCCAGAAATTTTTCATCATCACAAGTGGGAGCCCCGTATCCCATTAAGCATTGACTTCCCATTGTCTGCCGCACCCCCGCCCCAGCCCCAAGCGACCACTAACCTGCTTTCTGTCTCTGTGGATTTGTCTATTCCTGACTTTTATATAAACAGAAACATACAACATGTCTGGCTTTTTTCACTTGACATGTTTTCAAGGTTCATCCACTTCGTTAGCATGTATCCTTTTTATGGCCGAATAATATTCTGCTGTGTGGATGGACCACCTTTCGTTTAATCATTCGTTTGTTGATGGACATCCGTGTGAGGCGTTTCCACCTTTCAGGTATTGTGAATAGAGCTGCTGCGAGCGTTCCTGTACAAGTTCTTGTTTGAACACCTGTTGTCAGTTCTTTTGGCTAGACTTCTGGGAGTGATATTTCTGTCATATGGTAATTCCATGGTTACCTTACTGAGGAATTGCCAAACTGTTTTCCACAGTGGCTGCATTATTTTCTATCTTCACCAGCAATATATGAGGATTTTAGTGTCTCTGCATCCTTACCAACACTTGTTATTTTCTCTGCG
>NW_024352596.1:0-619 GCF_902729225.1 Pteropus medius
GACTCTGCCCTAAAGTCCAAGATGTCCAAAAATTATCTAATCCAAAAAAACAATAAAGGCCAACACTTACTTTGATCAGTGGTGGCCTCAATTAAGCTAGACGTTGTCTCTCTGATGGAATAAACCTCCAGTTATCAGAATGGTTAGTAAAATAGGCATTTGTGATGAAATAAGAATGAAAGCATTGTAAAAAAAAATACAGAGAGCAGGACTGAGCTGTTGGCAAGAAACAACGGACCACAAAACACCAAGGAGCAAAGAAACTTTGAAGAAAGACATATCGTCAGGTGTAGGCAAGTAGCATTACATACATCTCCATTTAAAGGAAGACCTTTTGGTGGTCAGAATCGTACAGCCCTTGCTATGTATAAGTGAAGAAACTGACATCTGAAACATTCATCTGTCTCATGTAAGTTTGATTGATGTGGATTTCCTTGCCAATTAAGTTCCAAGAGTAATTCCCACCAAGCAGTGTGTGTGTCTGCAGGCCAAGGCCATCGAAATGCCTTGCACACAATTGCAATACATGAGTCAAGGCCCACAGGTTATATCCACACTCTTCCTCTTATCTTCCTGCCACTATTTTTTATTCTCTTAACACCTTTTTCTGACCCCTCAG
>NW_024352597.1:0-321 GCF_902729225.1 Pteropus medius
CGTAACGGCTGGGTGGGGGGCCAGAGGAGAGAAGGAGCAACTGGGGGGATCATTTTATAAACTATAGACATGTCTAAGCAATGTGCCGTGTGCTTGAAACGAATGCAGCAGAACAGAACAAACCCGGTAGGTCCACGCAGTTGGCGTCGCACGCGCTGTCACCCATCACTCGCTGAGTACAGTGGTGGCAGCATCGCTCTCATCGTGTCGGTTAATCTTCTCCTGAGCAATGTACATTTGAATTTGCGGGGTTTACAGAGCAGAGGACGATAAGCCGCTGCCCTGAGACCCCTGCTCCTCACGACGTGACTCTCTTCCAGC
>NW_024352598.1:0-1401 GCF_902729225.1 Pteropus medius
GCTGCCTTCCAGGCCGAGTTCCCAGTCTGCGCCCTCCCCTGTCCATCCCGCCCTCAGCCTCTCCTCCGTCCCCACCGACCTGCCAACGCACCTGCACCCAAGGTCTGAGCCCGGTCGGGAACGGGGGCGCTTCGGAGTCCTTCCGAGTGCGAGTGCTGGGGTCACCTCTGCCTTTGGGGTGCATGCCTCCTCTGTCTGAGCAAAGCCAGGTGGAGGCCGGGTTCCCCCTGGCTGGGACATTGGCATCTCGGTTCACTGTGCCTCGGACTCTCCCTCCACCTAAGAGCAAACCACAGCTCACCGCTGGGACCACGGGGGAGGTGAGCCCCCCAGAAAGTCAGCTGGTTACCCTCGCATGTGTGTGTGGTGAGGAGGGGCTCATTTCATCAGAATAACGCCTGGTTTTCCGTTAGCTCTAAATCGGTGCTTTAAATCTGTGAATCTCTTCTCCGTGTCAGTGCTTTGGATGAGAGTGATCTGTAGTCTAGGGACTGGGGGGCAGATGTGAGACCTCAAGACTCACTGGGCCTCGGTTTTCTCTCTGTCGGCGGGGACGTGTCCACCTCCTGCCAGGCAGTAAGGAGCCCCCAGGGCAGAAGTCAGGGTGGGAGACTGCAGGCAGGAGCCTGAGCCACACGGGGTGTGACAGGCGTGGCTGCCGCTAAGTCTTTACTCCCTGCGAGTGTAGACATGAGGCACCCCCGGCACCCCCGGGCGGTCGGGAGCCCTGGATGGCGATCGCTCCGTGGCCTCTCTGTGCCTTTGTTGCCGTGCTGGAGACCAGTGGTTCTCAGGGCGATTGTGCCCCAGGGCACACTGCATGTCCCGAGACAGGTTCCACGGTCACAGCCGAGAGTGGGGTGCAGCCGGGTGGGGCGGGCAGAGCCGGGGTGCCGCCCAGCACGGCTCGGTGCACAGGGGACCCCCATGCAGCATCACGCTGTAGAGGGCCCGCATCCATCTTCACCCATCTCTGTCCAGCTTGCTCCGCGTCCCTCCCCTGTGACCCATCCGCTGACCAGAGCAGAGCGGGGACGGGGCGGGGGGCAAGAGTTGAAAGAGAGATCGAGGGGGGCGGTCCCCGATGGTTCTGCCTCTGCGGCAGGTGAAGACGGATCACCACTGGGGGGTCTTGGGCGAATTATCCTGTGGACTGAGCCTGGGGACCTGGAGCTGCTTGGGACACGAGCCGTAGCCTGCACGGGGACCTCTGTGCCGCTCTTGCTTCTGTCTGTGAGGCTCGGCCCAGGTTATGGGAGAGACGGTACCTCCTCCGGCCTGGACTCGGTCTGGGGGCTGGGCAGGCCCCAGGGAGCTCTCCTGGACCTGAGGCAGGCAGGTGGGTGCCGGGCGAGGTAGAAAGCAAGTTGGGGCGCGGGGCGGGGCCCACCTCCCTTCTTC
>NW_024352599.1:0-316 GCF_902729225.1 Pteropus medius
GGGTGCTGCTGGTGGGCTGCAGCGCTGTGGGGCAGGCTGGACGTGGAGGGCGCAGAGGCGGGGTGGGACCACGGGGGGTCCGGGGAGGCTGTGGGAGCCTCTTCTGAAGCAATGTCAGCAGGACCCCCGGCACTGTTTGGCTGCGGAGGGAGGGGCAGCATCCTGGGTGGCGTGAGGGTCACAGCTTTGGGCAGCTGTCTGGGAGGCAGCGGCACCACCACGGACAGACACGGAGAGCAGAGCGCCCGTGGGCAGCAGTGACCCGTCCCAGCCTGGGTCTCAGGAGGTCAGGAGGTTCATTCTCCCCGAGTCTCCA
>NW_024352600.1:0-563 GCF_902729225.1 Pteropus medius
CTGCCCAGCCCTGAGCTCATTCTCTCCACTACCCAGCTACACCATTACCTCATTTATGCAGACTGCTGCTCAGAGTCACCCCTTTACCTATCTGGTTTAGATAGGTAAAGGACTCCTTTAGGTCAGCACCATGGGGCTAAAACTGGCTGGGAGAAGAGGGAGGGAGCTAGGCACTGACCACCCTGACCCTCTTATCAGGCTTTCTTCAGCTTTCCCCTAATATAATAGAAAAGGCTCTGAACTAGGAGTCAGAAAATAAAGACTTGGCCTCAACTCGATCTCCTATTTGCTGTGTGACCTTGGACAAGTCACTTCCCTGCCCTGAGCCTCAGTTGGCTCATCTTTAAAATAAGCTCAATAACCCTGCCCAGCCGACCTCCTAAGGCTATTGTGAGGATCAGGTGTGGTAAAGATTGGATGTGTATGACAGTCTGTGATGTGCTGTTTACATATGAAGGATTAGCACTACTCTAATATCTAACTGCAGTGAAAGCAGTTGAGACCAGAGCTGAGCAGGGCAGAGAGAATTGGATTTTGATGGTGTGAAGCCTAAAGGATGGGGA
>NW_024352601.1:0-1014 GCF_902729225.1 Pteropus medius
GGGCGGGGAGCCACCCACGGGTGTAAGCTGATGAGATTTGGTCCCTCTGACCTCAGTGAGGACCGATGGGGAGAAGCACCAGTGTGAACATAAAGGGGTCTGTTAGGAAGGCCTATTGTGGGCGAGAGAAGATGGTGGCCTGGCCTCGGGGACCATCAGTGTGGCTGGAGAAAAGTAGATGGACACCAAAGACATGTAAAAGAACAAGCCAGTCAGATTTGGCGACAGACTGTTTGCGGAAGGTAGCTTAGCCCAGGCCGAGCACTGTTGTCTGAAGCAACAGAGCCTGGGGCCAGGCTTAAATGTGATGCTTCATGCGGATGGTGTGATGCCAGGGCAGCAGGTAAGAGGAAAGGGAGGTAAGGCAGAATAATGGGCCAGGTGTGGTCCCCCCGGAAACCCTGCTTTAAATGAGCTGCACTGAGCCACAGCTGGCCACAGGGCAGGACCCCAGCCAGCCACTCAGGAGGTCTTTGCCCCTCAAAACGGTCCACTGGAGGCAGGAAAGGAGAATCTATCTTCTGTGTCCCAGTTCTCATTGGTCAGTTTCCCCCTGGGGCAGTCTTAAAACATATCTGCAAATTCTGTGACATTTCCCCCATCGTGAGCTGGGGACTCGATCCTCTCCTGTGACTCTGGACTGGCCTCAGCACCTCCCTCGAGCCGGGGACCGCGGTAGAAGGGATGCCGTGTGATTTCCGATGGTTGGTGGGGAAAGGCCCTGCGGCTTCTGCCCAGCTCGCTGGAACACTGTGTTGCAGCCCACGGCTGCCATGTAAGAAGTCGACCACCCCAAGGCCACCGTGCTGCGCTGAAGCCCAGGCCACTTAGAGCACCCATGGAAGGGGCTACGGCCCCAGCCCACAGCCAGCAGGAACTGCGGGGCCTGTGAGTAAAGACGCTCTCAGGTGATTCCACTGCACCCCAGCACAGCCGCTCCCCACCGCTGGGCCTCCCAGCTGTGGCCTCGGACACCTAGTTCCTGTCCTACTGACCCACATGATCCGTGAACCT
>NW_024352602.1:0-1202 GCF_902729225.1 Pteropus medius
TGTGGACGGACACGTTCATCCACGGATGGACACGCGGGTTGTCCCCGTCTCGTGGCTGTCGTGCGTGGACAGGTTTCTGTGCAGACGCGTTTTCATCTGTCTGGGTGGGCGCCTAGCAGTGGCCCTGACTGCGGGGTCGTGTGGTGACTGTGGCCTTTGGAGGAGCTGCTCAGCGTGTTACAGAGACACCCGCTGCAGTTCTCTCTGGTGTGTTGGGGGCTCCGATTCCTCCGCGTCCTCGCCAGCACATGTCACTGTCGTCTGTGTGTGGCCGTCCTGTGGGTGTGCACCGTGTCTCACTAGTTGTGACCTGCATTGCGCTGGTGCTTGCAGATGTCAAGTGTCTTTTCGTGATCTTGTCTTATGTACGCTGTGTCTCCCGCCCGCGGTGGCCACAGCCTGGTGGGGTGTCCCACAGCAACACGTTCCCTTGTTGGGGTTTGTGTTGCTCCCCGCCCCCAGCCGTGGGGGTGAAATGGGGTGGGGGCTGCGATGTTGGGCTCATGATCCCTCATTCTCCAGACCTGGTGAGCCCCCCTCCCCCAGTCCCTCCTCTGGCCTGTAGGGAGTGTTCCGTAAAACTGTCCTTGCCCGTGTGGCCTGTCCCCAGCCCGCCTGGTCCCGCCTCCGTGCTGGGGGAGGGAGCAGGGGCAGGGGAGGAGGGTCGGGGCTTTGGGGCAGGGAGGCCCCTTGGCAGAGGCTTGTAGGGGAGGAGTATGGGGCAGGTCCCCAGGGGGAGGCACTCTGCGTTGGGGAGCCAGGGCCTGTGCCCAGCTGGGCCGCCCTGAAGAGTGCAGGGCCTGGGTCCAGACTATGGAATCAGGGGCTGGGCTGGGAGGTGTGAGGTGCACTCAGTTTCCTCTGCGTCTCGTTGGGGGGGCCTGTGCCCCCGAGTCTCTGTCACGGGCACCTGAGGAGCAGCGGTGAGAGGGCGGGTAGACCAGAGCCGTGCACCAGTGTCTGGGGAAACTGAGGCCAGGGCTGGGAGGCGCTGCTTGGATGTCCCGCCCGCCGCCCCCAGCACCTGCCGAGCAGCCGCCCGGGGCCGGGGCCGGGGCCGGGGCTGGGGCCGGGGCCGGGGCTGGGGCCGAAGGGCACCGGGCCGGCAGGGTGCGACCTGCGGCGGCTGTTGACGCGGCTGTGGCTGGATTCCGCCCCGTACGGTAACTGTCCGCGCTGCCAGGAATCGCCCTGGCTTACCA
>NW_024352603.1:0-8958 GCF_902729225.1 Pteropus medius
AGACAGGCCGCTCCTAGCACCTCCACCTCCCCGCAGTGTGGACACCGGGCGTTCCAGAGCCACAATTCAGCATGATCTCTTTTTCATCCCAGAGGCCCCGGGGCTCCTTCCTAAGGCCTCGGCTCCTTCCCGCTTTCCGCAGTGGAAATCAGACTTCAGGACGGAAGCAGACACCTCCCTCGCCCTCACCTTTCTGCCTGGGATGGTCGTGATGGTCCCCGTGGATGCATTCAAAAGGAAGAAATGAAAGGCTCAGAGAGCTGATCGCAAAGCTCCTAAGGCACGGAGGCCGAATTCAGACCCACAGCTGTCTGCAGTGTCTCCCAGCTGGCCTCTTTCCAGCGGGTGACGGCCCCCATGGACGGAGGGGCCAAAGCATCCCTGGCTACGCTGTCTGTGGGTGGCCGTGAACCCTGCAAGAGGATACAGAGACGAATGAGACGTAGTTTGTACCTCTAGGAGCTCAAAGTGTCAGTGAGTGCTCCTCCCGCTTCGCTACCCCAGTACCCGCAGATGACCGAGCATCGCCCACAGAGCCCCAAGGCCCCGGGAGGGCTGTGCATTTGCCGCAAGTGAGCCTTTTCTCGGAAATCTGCGATTCTGGCTCAAAATGCACGTCTGTAGAGTGCTTTTTGCCAGACCTCCCCTAGATATATCTATATCTATATCTTTACCTGTATCTATAGATATCTCTATATCTATCTATCTATCCATCTATCTATCTATCTATCTATCTATGTATCTATGGATTTCTCTCTCTCTTTCTATATATATATTTATATATACATGGTGATTTTTATAACAAAAGGCTGTGTTTTCCTTAGACATTTGAGATCAGACAGGCCGCTCCTAGCACCTCCACCTCCCCGCAGTGTGGACACCAGGCGTTCCAGAGCCACAATTCAGCATGATCTCTTTTCATCCCAGAGGCCCCGGGGCTCCTTCCTAATGCCTCGGCTCCTTCCCGCTTTCCGCAGTGGAAATCAGACTTCAGGATGGAAGCAGACACCTCCCTCGCCCTCACCTTTCTGCCTGGGATGGTCGTGATGGTCCCCGTGGACGCATTCAAAATGATGAAATGAAAGGCTCAGAGAGCTGATCGCAAAACTCCTAAGGCACGGAGGCCGAATTCAGACCCACAGCTGTCTGCAGTGTCTCCCAGCTGACCTCTTTCCAGCGGGTGACGGCCCCCATGGACGGAGGGGCCAAAGCATCCCTGGCTACGCTGTCTGTGGGTGGCCGTGAACCCTGCAAGAGGATACAGAGACGAATGAGACGTGGTTTGGACCTCTAGGAGCTCAAAGGGAGTGTCAGTGAGTGCTCCTCCAGCTCATACCCAGTACCACATGAATGACGAGCATAAGCCCACAGAGCCCCACGGCCCCGGGAGGGCTGTGCATTTGCCGCAAGTGAGCCTTTTCTCGGAAGTCTGCGATTCTGGCTCGAAATGGACGTCACCAGAGCTTTTTGCCAAAGCTACCATATACATATATATGCATATATATGTTCATCTATATGCATATATATGTATATGGTGGATTTCGAAGGAAACCTGCGTGGACCCCTGGTCTACCACGGAAGCCAGGCCGCTCCTAGCACCTCCACCTCCCCGCAGTGTGGACACCGGGCGTTCCAGAGCCACAATTCAGCTTGATCTCTTTTCATCCCAGAGGCCCCGGGGCTCCTTCCTAAGGCCTCGGCTCCTTCCCGCTTTCCGCAGTGGAAATCAGACTTCAGGACGGAAGCAGACACCTCCCTCGCCCTCACCTTTCTGCCTGGGATGGTCGTGATGGTCCCCGTGGACGCATTCAAAATGAAGAAATGAAGGCTCAGAGAGCTGATCGCAAAGCTCCTAAGGCACGGAGGCCGAATTCAGACCCACAGCTGTCTGCAGTGTCTCCCAGCTGACCTCTTTCCAGCGGGTGACGGCCCCCATGGACGGAGGGGCCAAAGCATCCCTGGCTACGCTGTCTGTGGGTGGCCGTGAACCCTGCAAGAGGATACAGAGACGAATTAGACGTACTTTGTACCTCTAGGAGCTCAAAGTGTCAGTGAGTGCTCCTCCAACTTCGCTACCCCAGTACAAGCAGATGACCGAGCATCGCCCACAGAGCCCAAGGCCCCGGGAGCTCTGTGCATTGGCCGCAAGTGAGCCTTTTCTCGGAAATCTGCGATTCTGGCTCAAAATGCACGTCTGTAGAGTGCTTTTGCCAGACCTCCCCTAGATATATCTATATCTATATCTTTATCTGTATCTATAGATATCTCTATATCTATCTATCTATCCATCTATCTATCTAACTATCTATCTTTCTATCTATCTATCTATGTATCTATGGATTTCTCTCTCTCTTTCTATATATATATTTATATATATATGGTGATTTTTATAACAAAGGCTGTGTTTTCCTTAGACATTTGAGATCAGACAGGCCGCTCCTAGCACCTCCACCTCCCCGCAGTGTGGACACCGGGCGTTCCAGAGCCACAATTCAGCATGATCTCTTTTTTCATCCCAGAGGCCCCGGGGCTCCTTCCTAAGCCCTCGGCTCCTTCCCGCTTTCCGCAGTGGAAATCAGACTTCAGGACGGAAGCAGACACCTCCCTCGCCCTCACCTTTCTGCCTGGGATGGTCGTGATGGTCCCCGTGGACGCATTCAAAATGAAGAAATGAAAGGCTCAGAGAGCTGATCGCAAAGCTCCTAAGGCACGGAGGCCGAATTCAGACCCACAGCTGTCTGCAGTGTCTCCCAGCTGACCTCTTTCCAGCGGGTGACGGCCCCCATGGACGGAGGGGCCAAAGCATCCCTGGCTACGCTGTCTGTGGGTGGCCGTGAACCCTGCAAGAGGATACAGAGACGAATGAGACGTAGTTTGTACCTCTAGGAGCTCAAGTGTCAGTGAGTGCTCCTCCAACTTCGCTACCCCAGTACCCGCAGATGACCGAGCATCGCCCACAGAGCCCCAAGGCCCCGGGAGGGCTGTGCATTTGCCGCAAGTGAGCCTTTTCTCGGAAGTCTGCGATTCTGGCTCGAAATGGACGTCACCAGAGAGCTTTTTGCCAAAGCTACCATATACATATATATGCATATATATGTTCATCTATATGCATATATATGTATATGGTGGATTTTCGAAGGAAACCTGCGTGGACCCTGCTCTACCACAGAAGACAGGCCGCTCCTCGCACCTCCACCTCCCCGCAGTGTGGACACCGGGCGTTCCAGAGCCACAATTCAGCATGATCTCTTTTCATCCCAGAGGCCCCGGGGCTCCTTCCTAAGGCCTCGGCTCCTTCCCGCTTTCCGCAGTGGAAATCAGACTTCAGGACGGAAGCAGACACCTCCCTCGCCCTCACCTTTCTGCCTGGGATGGTCGTAATGGTCCCCGTGGACGCATTCAAAATGAAGAAATGAAAGGCTCAAAGAGCTGATCGCAAAGCTCCTAAGGCACGGAGGCCGAATTCAGACCCACAGCTGTCTGCAGTGTCTCCCAGCTGACCTCTTTCCAGCGGGTGACGGCCCCCATGGACGGAGGGGCCAAAGCATCCCTGGCTACGCTGTCTGTGGGTGGCCGTGAACCCTGCAAGAGGATACAGAGACGAATGAGACGTAGTTTGTACCTCTAGGAGCTCAAAGTGTCAGTGAGTGCTCCTCCAACTTCGGTAGCCCAGTACAAGCAGATGACCGAGCATCGCCCACAGAGCCCAAGGCCCCGGGAGCTCTGTGCATTGGCCGCAAGTGAGCCTTTTCTCGGAAATCTGCGATTCTGGCTCAAAATGCACGTCTGTAGAGTGCTTTTTGCCAGACCTCCCCTAGATATATCTATATCTATATCTTTATCTGTATCTAGATATCTCTATATCTATCTATCTATCCATCTATCTATCTAACTATCTATCTATCTATCTATCTATCTATCTATCTATCTATCTATGTATCTATGGATTTCTCTCTCTCTTTCTATATATATATTTATATATATATGGTGATTTTATAACAAAAGGCTGTGTTTTCCTTAGACATTTGAGATCAGACAGGCCGCTCCTAGCACCTCCACCTCCCCGCAGTGTGGACACCGGGCGTTCCAGAGCCACAATTCAGCATGATCTCTTTTCATCCCAGAGGCCCCGGGGCTCCTTCCTAAGGCCTCGGCTCCTTCCCGCTTTCCGCAGTGGAAATCAGACTTCAGGACGGAAGCAGACACCTCCCTCGCCCTCACCTTTCTGCCTGGGATGGTCGTGATGGTCCCCGTGGACGCATTCAAAATGAAGAAATGAAAGGCTCAGAGAGCTGATCGCAAAGCTCCTAAGGCACGGAGGCCGAATTCAGACCCACAGCTGTCTGCAGTGTCTCCCAGCTGACCTCTTTCCAGCGGGTGACGGCCCCCATGGACGGAGGGGCCAAAGCATCCCTGGCTACGCTGTCTGTGGGTGGCCGTGAACCCTGCAAGAGGATACAGAGACGAATGAGACGTAGTTTGTACCTCTAGGAGCTCAAAGTGTCAGTGAGTGCTCCTCCAACTTCGCTACCCCAGTACCCGCAGATGACCGAGCATCGCCCACAGAGCCCCAAGGCCCCGGGAGGGCTGTGCATTTGCCGCAAGTGAGCCTTTTCTCGGAAGTCTGCGATTCTGGCTCGAAATGGACGTCACCAGAGAGCTTTTTGCCAAAGCTACCATATACATATATATGCATATATATGTTCATCTATATGCATATATATGTATATGGTGGATTTTCGAAGGAAACCTGCGTGGACCCCTGCTCTACCACAGGAGACAGGCCGCTCCTCGCACCTCCACCTCCCCGCAGTGTGGACACCAAGCGTTCCAGAGCCACAATTCAGCATGATCTCTTTTCATCCCAGAGGCCCGGGGCTCCTTCCTAAGGCCTCGGCTCCTTCCCGCTTTCCGCAGTGGAAATCAGACTTCAGGACGGAAGCAGACACCTCCCTCGCCCTCACCTTTCTGCCTGGGATGGTCGTGATGGTCCCCGTGGACGCATTCAAAATGAAGAAATGAAAGGCTCAGAGAGCTGATCGCAAAGCTCCTAAGGCACGGAGGCCGAATTCAGACCCACAGCTGTCTGCAGTGTCTCCCAGCTGACCTCTTTCCAGCGGGTGACGGCCCCCATGGACGGAGGGGCCAAAGCATCCCTGGCTACGCTGTCTGTGGGTGGCCGTGAACCCTGCAAGAGGATACAGAGACGAATGAGACGTAGTTTGTACCTCTAGGAGCTCAAAGTGTCAGTGAGTGCTCCTCCAACTTCGCTACCCCAGTACCCGCAGATGACCGAGCATCGCCCACAGAGCCCCAAGGCCCCGGGAGGGCTGTGCATTTGCCGCAAGTGAGCCTTTTCTCGGAAGTCTGCGATTCTGGCTCGAAATGGACGTCACCAGAGAGCTTTTTGCCAAAGCTACCATATACATATATATGCATATATATGTTCATCTATATGCATATATATGTATATGGTGGATTTTCGAAGGAAACCTGCGTGGACCCCTGGTCTACCACAGAAGACAGGCTGCTCCTAGCACCTCCACCTCCCCGCAGTGTGGACACCGGGCGTTCCAGAGCCACAATTCAGCATGATCTCTTTTTCATCCCAGAGGCACCGGGGCTCCTTCCTAAGGCCTCGGCTCCTTCCCGCTTCCCGCAGTGGAAATCAGACTTCAGGACGGAAGCAGACACCTCCCTCTCCCTCACCTTTCTGCCTGGGATGGTCGTAATGGTCCCCGTGGACGCATTCAAAATGAAGAAATGAAAGGCTCAAAGAGCTGATCGCAAAGCTCCTAAGGCACGGAGGCCAATTCAGACCCACAGCTGTCTGCAGTGTCTCCCAACTGAACTCTTTCCAGCGGGTGACGGCCGCCATGGACGCAGGGGCCAAAGCATGCCTGGGTACGCTGTCTGTGGGTGACCCTGAACCCTGCAAGAGCATACAGAGACGAATGAGACGTAGTTTGTACCTCTAGGAGCTCAAAGTGTCAGTGAGTGCTCCTCCAACCCGGTAGCCAGTACAAGCAGATGACGAGCATGGCCCACAGAGCCCAAGGCCCGGGAGCTCTGTGCATTGGCATAAGTGAGCCTTTTCTCGAGAATCTGCGATTCTGGCTCGAAATGGACGTCTGAAAACTTTGCCAAAGCTACCATATACATATATATGCATATATATGTTCATCTATATGCATATATATGTATATGGTGGATATTCGAATGAAACCTGCGTGGACACCTGCTCTACCACAGAAGACAGGCCGCTCATAACACCTCCACCTCCCCGCAGTGTGGACACCGGGCGTTCCAGAGCCACAATTCAGCATGATCTCTTTTCATCCCAGAGGCCCCGGGGCTCCTTCCTAAGGCCTCGGCTCCTTCCCGCTTTCCGCAGTGGAAATCAGACTTCAGGACGGAAGCAGACAACTCCCTCGCCCTCACCTTTCTGCCTGGGATGGTCGTGGTGGTCCCCGTGGACGCATTCAAAATGAAGAAATGAAAGGCTCAGAGAGCTGATCGCAAAGCTCCTAAGGCACGGAGGCCGAATTCAGACCCACAGCTGTCTGCAGTGTCTCCCAGCTGACCTCTTTCCGGCGGGTGACGGCCCCCATGGACGGAGGGGCCAAAGCATCCCTGGCTACGCTGTCTGTGGGTGGCCGTGAACCCTGCAAGAGGATACAGAGACGAATGAGACGTAGTTTGTACCTCTAGGAGCTCAAAGTGTCAGTGAGTGCTCCTCCAACTTCGGTACCCCAGTCTCCGCAGAAGACCGAGCATCGCCCACAGAGCCCCAAGGCCCGGGGAGGGCTGTGCATTTGCCGCAAGTGAGCCTTTTCTCGGAAGTCTACGATTCTGGCTCGAAATGGACGTCACCAGAGAGCTTTTTGCCAAAGCTACCATATACATATATATGCATATATATGTTCATCTATATGCATATATATGTATATGGTGGATTTTCGAAGGAAACCTGCCTGGACCCCTGCTCTACCACAGGAGACAGGCCGGTCCTCGCACCTCCACCTCCCCGCAGTGTGGACACCAAGCGTTCCAGTGCCACAATTCAGCATGATCTCTTTTCATCCCAGAGGCCCCGGGGCTCCTTCCTAAGGCCTCGGCTCCTTCCCGCTTTCCGCAGTGGAAATCAGACTTCAGGACGGAAGCAGACACCTCCCTCGCCCTCACCTTTCTGCCTGGGATGGTCGTGATGCTCCCCGTGGACGCATTCAAAATGAAGAAATGAAAGGCTCAGAGAGCTGATCGCAAAGCTCCTAAGGCACGGAGGCCGAATTCAGACCCACAGCTGTCTGCAGTGTCTCCCAGCTGACCTCTTTCCAGCGGGTGACGGCCCCCATGGACGGAGGGGCCAAAGCATCCCTGGCTACGCTGTCTGTGGGTGGCCGTGAACCCTGCAAGAGGAATCAGAGACGAATGAGACGTAGTTTGTACCTCTAGGAACTCAAAGTGTCAGTGAGTGCTCCTCCAACTTCGCTACCCCAGTACCCGCAGATGACCGAGAATCGCCCACAGAGCCCCAAGGCCCCGGGAGGGCTGTGCATTTGCCGCAAGTGAGCCTTTTCTCGGAAGTCTGCGATTCTGGCTCGAAATGGACGTCACCAGAGAGCTTTTTGCCAAAGCTACCATATGCATATATATGCATATATATGTTCATCTATATGCATATATATGTATATGGTGGATTTTCGAAGGAAACCTGCCTGGACCCTGCTCTACCACAGAAGACAGGCCGCTCCTCGCACCTCCACCTCCCCGCAGTGTGGACACCGGGCGTTCCAGAGCCACAATTCAGCATGATCTCTTTTCATCCCAGAGGCCCCGGGGCTCCTTCCTAAGGCCTCGGCTCCTTCCCGCTTTCCACAGTGGAAATCAGACTTCAGGACGGAAGCAGACACCTCCCTCTCCCTCACCTTTCTGCCTGGGATGGTCATAATGGTCCCCGTGGACGCATTCAAAATGAAGAAATGAAAGGCTCAAAGAGCTGATCGCAAAGCTCCTAAGGCACGGGGGCCGAATTCAGACCCACAGCTGTCTGCAGTGTCTCCCAACTGAACTCTTTCCAGCGGGTGAGCGGCCCCATGGCCCAGGAGGGCCAAAGCATCCCACAGCTACGCTGTCTGTGGGTGGCATTGAACCTGCGAGATACAGAGACGAATGAGACGTAGTTTGTACCTCTAGGAGCTCAAAGTGTCAGTGAGTGCTCCTCCAACTTCATACCCAGTACCGCCAGATGACCGAGCATCGCCCACAGAGCCCCAAGGCCCGGGGAGGGCTGTGCATTTGCCGCAAGTGAGCCTTTTCTCGGAAGTCTGCGATTCTGGCTCGAAATGGACGTCACCAAGAGCTTTTTGCCAAAGCTACCATATACATATATATGCATATATATGTTCATCTATATGCATATATATGTATATGGTGGATTTTCGAAGGAAACCTGCGTGGACCCTGCTCTACCACAGAAGACAGGCAGCTCCTCGCACCTCCACCTCCCCGCAGTGTGGACACCGGGCGTTCCAGAGCCACAATTCAGCATGATCTCTTTTCATCCCAGAGGCCCCGGGGCTCCTTCCTAAGGCCTCGGCTCCTTCCCGCTTTCCGGAGTGGAAATCAGACTTCAGGGCGGAAGCAGACACCTCCCTCGCCCTCACCTTTCTGCCTGGGATGGTCGTGATGGTCCCCGTGGACGCATTCAAAATGAAGAAATGAAAGGCTCAGAGAGCTGATCGCAAAGCTCCTAAGGCACGGAGGCCGAATTCAGACCACAGCTGTCTGCAGTGTCTCCCAGCTGACCTCTTTCCAGCGGGTGACGGCCCCCATGGACGGAGGGGCCAAAGCATCCCTGGCTACGCTGTCTGTGGGTGGCCGTGAACCCTGCAAGAGGATACAGAGACAAATGAGACGTAGTTTGTACCTCTAGGAGCTCAAAGTGTCAGTGAGTGC
>NW_024352604.1:0-328 GCF_902729225.1 Pteropus medius
GAGACGTAGTTTGTACCTCTAGGAGCTCAAAGTGTCAGTGAGTGCTCCTCCAACTTCGGTACCCCAGTATCCGCAGAAGACCGAGCATCGCCCACAGAGCCCCAAGGCCCCGGGAGTGCTGTGCATTTGCCTCAAGTGAGCCTTTCCTCGGAAGTCTGCGATTCTGGCTCAAAATGGACGTGACCAGAGAGCTTTTTGCCAAATCTACCATATACATATATATGCATATATATGTTCATCTATATGCATATATATGTATATGGTGGATTTTCGAAGGAAACCTGCGTGGACCCCTGGTCTACCACAGAAGACAGGCCGCTCCTAGCAC
>NW_024352605.1:0-712 GCF_902729225.1 Pteropus medius
GGACGCTGTGATTAGGCCGACGGTGAGAAAGGACTTGAACCCGGGCACGATGACGCGGAGCCGGGTCGCGTGCTCCACCGCCCGACGCGGCCGCTCTGGAACATGAGCCAGGAGAGGCAGCCGCGTCCAGAGAAGGCGCTTACGACACGAGGGGGCCCGTGCAGGACCAAGTGGCGACGGGGCTGAGGGCGACGCGCCTCGGGATTTAGGACACGGCGGGATCGAGGGAGGCCGTTGGTGCAGGCAGGGCCCCCTTCCCGCTGGGACGCCCCGAGGCGGAGGCGTTCACCGTGACGCCGCCCAGCTGTGCTCCGCCACCTTCCTCGGGGTTCTGGCGCGCTCTGCTGTCCTAACCAGCTCGCGGAGCTGCCTGCGATCCCACAGCCGGTCCCACACAGCACGTCTGCCGTCACTGAACTACGCGTGACCCCCCACGTGGTCCACCGGGTGAAGAAGCACACGGCATGGTCGCAGGCTGATGCCCGTGCTGGCCAAGCCCACCGCCATGCACCGTCATCTGAGTACAAGACCAAAACGTTCATGACACGACAGACGACCTGATATGCCGGACGAAGGGTCGCCAAACCCCGGCCCATAGGCCAAATCCGGCCGGCCACCTGTTTTTGTAAATAAAGCTTTATCGGAACAGAGTCACGCTCGTGTGTGTTTTCCATGCATGCCGTTGGGCCACAGGGACAGAGCTGACGAGTTC
>NW_024352606.1:0-454 GCF_902729225.1 Pteropus medius
GCAGAGGACAAAACATTGCCCACAAAATCCCAGGGACTGACCAGCATGTCAATTTGCCGCAAGTGAGCTATTTCTCAAAAGTATGCATTTCTGGCTCAAAATAGATGTGAACTGAGTGATTAATCCCAGAGCTAGCATATACATATGTGCATATATATGAATATGAATATATATGAATATATATGCACAAATATATTGTGGATTTTCAGGAAAAAGGCTCTGTTGCCCTCAGGTCTTTAGGGAAGGCAGGCCGTTCCAAGCACATCCGCCTTCCCGGATTGGGGACACAGGGGGTCCCAGAGCCACAATGAGACAGAGTCCCAGCTCATCCCAGAGGCCCCGGGGCTCCTTGCTAAGGCCTCGGCTCCTTCCCGCTTTCCGCAGTGGAAATCAGACTTCAGGACGGAAGCAGACTCCTCCCTCTCCCTCACCTTTCTGCCTGGGATGGTCGTAA
>NW_024352607.1:0-444 GCF_902729225.1 Pteropus medius
AGTTGAATCCCCGCTCACGGCGGCCCTTGGAGTGTTGGAAGGACACATGCTCCAGCATGCCGCCTGCTGTGGAACAGGCCCGGCCTTCCGCTACCCCTCGCACGGCGCGGTTTGGGGTTGAGAGGCTGGGTTCGTTGCCTCCCTTCCACCTCCCACTCCCCGCCCACGTTTGGCCCCAACTCCCGAGTAATTAGCTGTCTTCACCAGGTGACCCGCAGGGGTGGGAGCCGAGCCCCAGCACCCGTCGTAACTCGTTAGGCGTCAGGCAGGGGCTTGTGGAAGTGGATGAAGCAGCAGCCTCGCCTCTTGCTCACCTGCCGTTGGGGTGGATGGCGCAGGACTGGAGAGGTGCGGGGGGCTGGGGCTTACGTCTTGAGCACCCCTTTTCTTCCCTTTCTGCACCAACATTGCCAACTGCTTGGTGCCCTGAGTAAAGACCCGGAG
>NW_024352608.1:0-7174 GCF_902729225.1 Pteropus medius
GCATTTTCCCCAAAATAATTTTACATTAACAGATTCTGCATTAACCTTAGCACACTCCCAAAGAGTGTTGTCATTAGCAACAGTCCAACATGTTAAATTGTTAATCTGTATGGTTTTTGCATGTCACAACACAAGCAGTAAATTTTTAAATAGTCTTTTTAAGTATTGTGTCTTAAATGTTTGGCATTCTCTAAATAATCTATAGTGGTAATGTATTGTTCATAATGTAACCTGATAAATTCAGTTCCCATTCAGAATTTGGAGATTTCTCTTTTAGAAACCACTCTTTAAACCTGTTGGAGATGCTTCACAAGACTATTTCAAAGTTACCGAATGAAGAATCAGAAAAATCAAATGAAGTGGAAAATGCAGATATATCAAGACAAAAAAATGCCCACTGCCCCTTTTTTTTCATAAAGCACTTCCCTGAAATATCCATATCTAGGAGATTCCTTTTCTGGTTATACCTATTTTAATTTTATGACCGAGACCTCACATACCTGCCATGAGAAATGGTGTTCCGACCTCAACGCAGATAAGGCACACTGTCTGCTAGTTCCAGGAGGACGTTGTTAGGTCACAGAAGTGAGTAGGATGCTAGAAATCCGGACATTGCATGTGAGGAACTTTAACAGAAAAAAAGAAAAGAAAAATTGAGTATTTAAAAGATATTCTTGAATCACCTATTGGTGAGACACAATGTATAGTATGAAAGAGAAGCAGTAAAATCACTAGCTTTTAAAATGTTCCTGGAACCACAATACAGGAAATCCTCACTTGTGTAATTGTATGTGTGTAATGTGAATACTTTGACTATCATAAAAGGAGATGAAAGGGTTTTTTTTAATGTTTGAACATCAACACCTTTGAAAATTATTGGAACACAAGAAAAATGATATGTAAACCAAACTTAAATTTATTTGGTGTAATAAAATTTCACACAGACTTTTTCCTTTTTAATAATGAGAAAAATGTATAATTTACCTTGTGCTAAACACAGATGACAGCACTTGGCATATATTAGCTTGTTTATTTCTAAAAATGACTTAATAATGAAGATACATAAACATACTCATTCTACTGATGAGAAAGCTATGGCACAGCCAAATACTTGAACAAGGTCACTATTATTGAAACCCCAGTGGTCTTTCTCCAGAGCACACATGCAATATAGTTCAAATCAAGCCTATCTCTCTGTGTGTCTATGTGTTTTCTTAATTTTGATTTTTCAGAACAGATAGGTTGATATTTGTACCTCGCACTCTGTACTTTCAATGGCTGCCACATTAACTCATGTGTTGAAGGCAAGGATCAAAATGTAGAAACACAGTGACTTCTCATTACTGTTCCATGTACACACACACAAACACACACGCACAAATACACACACCTGTGCTCCACGACTACTTTAGGTGGTTAAGCCCACATTATAGTGCCTCATTACTCTTCCATGTACACACACATACACACACACATACACACCTGAGCTCTACGACTACCTAGGTGATCTATCACACACTATAGTGAGCCTTAAAAGCTTCCAACATTATATTCTCCAACGTTCCTTTCTTTTCAAGTCATTTGAACATGACTGTGGCCACTCTATTATCCTTATTTTTTATAAATATATTAATTATTATATTTTTACTGTATTATCTCATTCAGATAATATATTGATAGTTAAATTTACACATTTTGTCCTCGGGAGACAAATCTTACTAGTGGGAAATTGAAATGTAGGATGCATAGGCAGAATAAAAACCTCGACAGTAGGAACCATGACCTATGATTATGTATCTGGAAATGCAATTCACCATTCATCAACAGATAAAGCACATGCCTAAATCAGTTTTCTGTTGTTTATGTTATTTATTTTTAAGCATTATAACATGACCATTGATGAACCTTTTTGTAAAAGACCGATTTTTAGCCAAAAACAAAATACAAGTCCTGTAATTTCTTTTCGTTTCTATGAAGTTAAAATTTTGCATGTTTTTAATTTGTATATGTGCATGCAGCTGTTTTCACTGAACCATCAAAATTCATAAAGTTTAAATTCTTACCAGAGAATGTAAACACAGAAATTTTTTAATCCAGGCTTCATGCAAATCCTTCTTGAGGGAGGTGATGTATAAATGATCTTTTGCCCACTTTAGTCTATTCATTTTAGTTTTAATGTTGGACAAAGTTGAAATAACAAAAATTGCCTATTTTTTTTTCATTTTCTTGCCAATGTAAAATCACCTTAGATAAATAAAAGTTTCAGATTCTGCTTCCATCCTTAGTTATAAACAGATACAATTTTGTGACAGAATATATATTCTGGGTTATTACTATACTTCCAACACTGACAGGACTACCTTCATTTGGAGGTGATTCCAAGTTTTCAGAACCATATTTGATGAGACTAAAATCAATTATGTGTTTTTTTTTTTACTGTAGTTTACTGACAGAGAAATAAAATTTGTGAAAGCAATTCAAGACTTCTAGACTCAAGTCGCAAATAAGAGCTGAACACACAAAAGTACGTGCTCGCACAGTGGAGATACATATATAAGATATATAAAGCTGTATAGCTATATATACATAAAAGGTGTATATATATATATATATATATATATATATATATATAAAACATATATAATACATGTGTATATGTGTGTATGTGTATCTACATATATGTGTATGTGTGTGTGAATGTATACATACGCCTTTCTTTAATTCTTTCTGAACCGCCAACCCTGGTTGACTGGATTCTTTCTTGTACATAGGTAATTGAGTCGTTCTTGTGCCAGGCTCTCTGCGACTTATCACCACTTGGAGCAGAGGTTGTCATCGTCCCATCCAATTTCTCAGGATATTGGCTGACCTGTAGCCAATCACTGTCTACAGCTCTGTATTTGCAGACTTTTTTCTCCTAAAACTGCTGAGGCCTTGCGGCTCTCACACAGGGCACCCCAGATGTGCTCAGAAATTCTCTCCTGCATGAACTTCAATGGTCTCAGGATTCAGCTAGTCCAGCAACCTCTGCCCTGGCTTCAGGCAATTCAGCACATTGGGGCTTGTCCCATTTACCAGAATCGCTGAACAGCGTTAGCTCCAGTCTCCTCTTCTAGTAGCTACAACCAGAGGACAGCCTTTATTATGCTCTGCTTTCTCTTTCCTGTGTTCACACTGTTTCCAATCTGTATTCCATGCACATCACAACAAGCTTTGCACTCAAAACCTTTTTCAGAGTCTACTGCAGAGAGAACCCAGACTGAAATTCCACTGAAATGTTCAGATTCACTAATGTCTTGTTTTTGGAAAGTTAGGTATCCTTCCAGGAGATGCATCTCTCTGCAGGATCTCCACTCCCCTGGTGGCCAATGCAGATGATCACACTTTTTCTCCCCTCCTTGTAATTTACTATTGTTCCTTGTTCAAGGCAAGTGATGACTTCAATAAGTAGTAGATCATTCAAGCAAAGAGCTCCAAGAAAAAGTTAATGTCGACTTAAGATATGAACAGCAAGGTATTTTCCCTGTCTAGAAATTTCTAACTAAAATGTTGCAAAACCTTATAATAGTATACATTGCAATAGCACCAATTAGAAATTGATTTGATCCCATTGCTTTGAAAATGCATGCATCCCTGAGTGGAAAGAAAATTGCTAGCATGAGCCTGCAATTATTCTTCTTTTAAAGAAGAAGGGAAAAAAGTATTCTGACTTGAAAAAGTCTCCTGTAATAATGCTGTTGACAAACAAACATTAGCAGATTTTGCTGTCCAAAGTTCTATCTATAGAATGTTTTGGACAGGATATAGTAGAATGTCTAATATAATTTACCAACAAAATGAAAGTAAAGATAGGACTGGAATCTATGGCGTTATGGAGAATGGCTTCCGGGAAAATATCACATAAAGTATGTAACCATCTGAGTGAAAAATGGTGATGAATCATGCCCAAAGATTAAATTTTTGTGTGTATGTGATGCAGTGACAAACTTCATTTAGGGATCTCATATATGAATCAACTAGTCTGGACCAACGTGTGTCCTAAAATGGAAAGAAAGGAGCTGAGAGCTGCAAGGCAGGGCTGGATGTGTCTATTTTGTCTGTACCTTACAATTATTGTATCATTGAAATTATTAGTAAAGTTCGATACTGAGTAAAATCTCTGATACTGCTTGTCAACCTGACTTAACGATCCAATTCTTTTTGTGACCTTCTTGAGGAATTGGTAAGTTTTGTCCACGTAAGTCATGAGAATTGGTAAGTTTTGTCCACGTAAGTCATTATATACTATATGTATATAATGATACACCCCTTGCCTCTCATCCTCACTTATAGCAGTTATCACGCCCCTCTCATATCCCTTGAACTTCTGTTGTACCAGGAAGATTTCTGTATCCCTATTCCTGGAGCCCTCTTTTCCTTCTAAAGTTGCTAAAAGCTTAGCTGCCCCGACACTAATGAATCTCCAGATCTGAAATATAAATATTCGAGCTTCTTTTGCCACCTCACTCATCCTAGGAGAGGTCAGAATATTGGAGCTCTTTTGGAACAGATGTTTGAAAAAAAAGAAATGCATGAAAATGTGTTCCCCATTCCTCATTCTATGATAAACTCCCCTGACATGGCATAAAGCCCAATAAACAAATAGCATAATGGTGGAGGAGTTAAGAAGATAAGAGAGGTCAGAGAGGCCACACTAAGCTCTACTTATAGGAAGGAAACATCTTGTGAGCAGATAGAATGCATTGGGGGACACTCGTGTATGCTCTAATCAGCAGGTTCCTTCAGTGATATCTTGAAGAATTATGAGAAGTGAGTAAGCAACTGAAGACAACTCAGTCTCTATGTGAGAGAGCATCATGCACTTCCTGCTCCCAAGGCATATTCTAGTTCTTCTTGTTATTAACCAGAGACAAGCTCCCATAGGCAGAGATAGCATCCATCCTGTTTAACAGCATCAGACACCACTGCTTCTTGCAATATCCAATAATCCTTGTACCTCCTCAGGGACAACATTCAATAATAAAAATTACGTAATTAAGAAAAGACTGGAACCCTAATGGTTAGGTAGAATATAATATTTTTGGACCTTGGTTTGGTTAGACAAAAGAAGTCCAAAATTCATTCTCAGCTTGAAAATAATATAACACTCTCTATACTTTTGCAGAAAAAGCTGAAAAAAGTAGAAATATCAGAACAAAAATCAGTTGCCCTTTGGGGCAAACCCGTGCGAGGACAAGTAAGAGGAAGAATTATTGATTTTGAAACTGAGTCCTTCTGTGTTATAAATACTTAAAAGATATTCATGTATTACTTTGGCAAAGACAGTTATTCAAAAATAAAAATTAAAGCTCCAAGGAGCATAATTTATAACAAGATTAAACTTCAAATGTTTTTAAAAGTGCTTTTTTTTTGCATTTCATTATTTATTTAGATGTTTAAATTCTTGCAATAAATTCTTACAAGCGGGTGAATGCTGACAAATTGTTTCTCCCACAGAATTATAAACAACCTTCCCAGACAGTATAAATATATGGTTGAACTAACATTATTACACATCACCATTACATAACAAAACAAATTACATAACAAAACAAATTATCAAATATCCAAATATTAAGTTACACAGCTCAAAAGGCATATAAAATATTAGATGTCTGCTCAATTCATTAGCTGAAAACTACTTTTCTTTTTTGCAACAGAGATTGGGAAGAGAAGGAAAAAAATTACACTTTAAACAAAATAAGTTGGTAAATAAATTCAGATTAAATATGAAAAAATTACAAGAATTTTGTCATTTATGATTAAGAATTATTTTAGCTACAATAACTAAGCATCTCTATCTTTTCAAATATTTACTACATTAAAGAGCATATTCTACATGTTCTGCACAAGACAAAGGCAACGTTTTACTGAAAATACTTAATAGCCACCTCCTATTTTTTTTCAAGCCATTGAAAGAAAGTTGCACCATAATTGCAAACATTAAAATTAATCGTAAGCCTTTTTTGTTTGGAAGCATTAAACACATATGTTTTTGTACTATGTAGATTTTCAAAATGGTGGCTTTGAAATACGGTTTTTCTATTCTGCACCAATTATCATATGACTTAATAATTTTTTTTAGGTGAGACGATCCTTGGTTGACTTCACAGATTGCAAGGACCTTGTCAGCTTACAATCCTTTAGTTTTTATTTTTTATGTCTACAGTGCCTGGTCTTCCTATGTCGTATCCTATTGAAATACTAACCAGGCCTGACACTGCTTAGCTTACGAGATCAGACGGGATCAGGTTTGTTCAGGGTGGCATGGCAGTAGACATATGACTTAATTTTATTCCTCTTATATCTCACTTTATTCAAGAGGGAAAATGTTTTCAGTATGATAGTCACAATGTTCTTATCCCTTAGATAAAAGCGAAGGGTTTTGTTATTTTGCTTTTGACCATTTCAAGGTAAAATATTGACGTCATCATATGTGCCTCAATTGTATTATTAATACTTGAAATAAATATAGTAGCTGCAAAATAAGTATATCAATTCAAATTTCTTAAGATATATGAGCAAAATTATTATAAAAGTGAGTTTTACAATGCATGACACATGATATTTAAGGATTCTGAATTGATCAGGAAAAGAAGAATTCCTTTACTGAGACGCATAAGCAACAACCCACCAGAAAAAGGAAAAACTGCTGAATTAAAGTGACCAGGGCAATTTATGATTCTTTGGGGAAAATCTGGTAGCAATCACTGGGTGAAGAACCGTGGTTTCAAAGCAGGTTCAAATTAAGTTTCATAAAATCAAAAATTCTAAAAATAAATTTTCTTTTTATTTAAAGTAGAGAAATAAATGTAATCATCACCAATATAAATGGTTTAAAATTTACATATCTTCTTGTAACAAATATTACATAAGTTAATTTTAAACCTTTTTTGTTTGTTGGAACAAGATAAAATCCATATTGATACATTTCACTGCCTTCTAGAGGTAGAGAAATGAGCATGATTTATTAAAATGTAAGAATTTCCATATTTAATCATTTAAGATAAGAATTTCTCTTGCGAAAACAATTAAATAAGCTGTTCCTTAAAAATATAGTGGTTTTGATTTATAACATTTCTCATTCCCTGCACTCCACTGGATAATAAAAGAGATGGTGTATGTGTATATCTGT
>NW_024352609.1:0-1142 GCF_902729225.1 Pteropus medius
GCCTTTTCCTTGTCCCAGCTGCTCCCTCTGAGTGAGTTTCTCAAGGACGAGGCTGCAGCCGCTGACCCCAGCCCCTGACCCCAGCAGGGTCAAGGAGCACCTGCCCGTGAGCGAACCATGGGAGCGCGTCTGGCGTGTGCCGGGCCCTGGGGCGCATAGGGTGTAGCTCAGGCCAAATTGGGAGGCCCCTTCGGCCACGCGGGAACCGAGGTGGACGCGGCCCCGGCCCTCCTCGGTGGCAGCAGGGACTAGGCTCCGGCCTGGCTCTGCTCACAGAGCTCTCGTCAGCCGGGCCGCACTCGGCCCTGTTTTCCGCGTGTTCCCAGCTAAAGGCGCCGTGTCTGGTAAATACCGTCGACTCGCTGACCTCGCACGCGACGCGCGTCCCCTCGCGAAGGCCCGCCACGGCCCTCCCGGCCCCGGGACGCCACACGGCCCTTCTGACCCAGGCTGGGGCTGTTTTAAAACAGAGACATCGCCACCGGAAGGCGCGAGCGAGCGAGCAACGCGGTGCTGAGCCGCAGTGACGCGGACGGAAGCCGAGACCGCAGGGTGGGCCGGCGCCGGCCCAGCCTCCGCCGCGAGCGTGCGGGACGCACGCGTCCAGTTCTTGCCCTGGACGCACGTCCAGCGTGACTCCCGGTGCCCCGCCACCCCTGGCCTGGGGGTCACGACTGCGTTTCCTCAGGTCCGTGAATTCGCGAACTCGGACTCTGTAAGTGGGGATCAGCGGTGCGCGCGCAAACGTGTGTACGACGCGTGCCTCGGCTTCACACTTCACGCACGTCGGGTTCACTGAGGTGCGAATCGCACCCCGATAGCTGCGCCCGCCTGAGTGTACGACAGGGTGGTTTTTACTCACAGAGTGTGGAGCCCTCGCCCACACCTTTCCTGAGAACATTTTCGTCACCCCAAAAAGAAGCCCCGTGCGCTTTGCAGTCACCCTCCATTCCCCGGACACCCCGATCTCGCCGTCTGTGGCTTTGCCTGTTCTCTAAGTGGAATGAGACACCACGTGGCTTCTTTCACTTCCTGTAGCGTTTGTGAGGTTCGGCTACATTGTAGCGTGTGCCGTGCCTTCATTCCTCAGTGGGCACAGCACACGTTTTGTTTGTCACCCGTCCCGCGTGGACATGTGGGTC
>NW_024352610.1:0-5801 GCF_902729225.1 Pteropus medius
GTTTTACACCTACAGCACCTGATCTTCCTAGGTGGTCTCCCATCCAAGTACTAACCAGGCCCAACCCTGCTTAGCTTCCGAGATCAGACAGGATCGGGTTTGTTCAGGGTGGCATGGCCGTAGACCATAAAAGTATATTATCTACGTTAATTTTGGTGGGTTAATATTGTTATTTTAAATAAATTTAATTTCTTAGTTTTATTTTCTAATAGTAAATATCAGTAAATAGGATCCACATAAACAAAAGTCCTTTGGGGGTCCTCAATAATTTTTTTAAAATATAGAAGTGTCTGGAGAACAAAACTTCTGAGAACCATTAACAAAGGACTTTAAACCTTGAAGGGGTCTGTTGTGGCCAAAACTCCTTTCAACCCTCTCTCAGTACAACCTCAACCTGCCCTCAATGAAGCAGACATCCCCAGGGCACAGTATAGGAAAAGGGAAAAGGACATCTTCTCTCACTTCCTTTCCTGGACCTCGCCCTGACCAGCCTCCCTGCAAGTGTCATACACTGTCTTCTCAAAACAAATGGCTATGGAGATTTTCTCATCCCGGAAAATGCCGAGAGTGTCTCAGAGAAGAGAGAGGTGAAGGGAAGCCATGGAACCAGAGAACGAGGACAACTAACTGCTTCTCAACCACATTTCTGTGCCGATTTATCTTGTAGCCAATACTCCAATGAATAGCTTTGGAGTGAATGTGAATTTAGCTGCTGCACTGGGTTCTTGGAGTTCTATACCTTGGCCTTCTATATTCCTCCATCTCCTCCCTTCTCCCAAAAAACAAGTTCGTGGGCACCTCATCTAACCATCACTTATCTCCAAACTTACGAAGAAAATTACTTTTCCATTCAGCTTAAGGAAAGACTGCTGTAAGTCACCTGGGGTCTACCCACTGCTTCCAGTGTTACAGAGCTGGGAGAAAACCAGACATAAATGCACTCTACTCATTGCTATGAATGAATAGTGTAATTCACAAGGTATGCTCCAAGACTCTGGAAAGAAATAGTGTGGTAAAGATGGCTGTGAGACACTCAAGTCAGGATCTCATTTTTCTTGGCTGTGGATGCATATGAGAGTGAAACATTTAAAAAAGAAATAATTCTAAACTTACCCAAACTCTTCTAGAAAACAAAAAGAGAAAGTATATCCCCCCCACACACAGGCTCATTTTATGAGGCCAAGTAAACTTTGATATAAAAAAAAAATTATAAGTCAATCTCAACCACGAACATGAACATAAATACAAAAATTCTATAAATTATATTAGGAATTCAGCAACGTACAGCAAAAGAAAGATAATATATCCTGGGATAAGGCTGGGTTTATTCCAGGATTGTAAATTTGATTAACATTAGAAAATCAATACTCTACATAAACAGATTAAAATGGAAAAATCACATGATCATTTTAATGGGTGCAGAAAAAAATGTTTGATAAAATTCAACACCCATTCACCATTTTTAAAAATGCTCCCTCTTAAACTAGGAATGAAAGGGAATTTCCATGATCTGATAAAAAGTCTCTACAAAAAGATTTACAGAAACTTTAGCCTTATTATTGAAAGCTTTTCCTTTGAGATCAGGACTAAGACATGAATACCTACCATGATTATTTCTATTAATCAGAGTCCTACCTAATATAACACAGCAGGAAACGGAAATTAAAAATACAAGGATTGGGAAATAGGAAACAAAATTGTCATTATTTGCTGATATACATAAAATTTTCTAAGGAATCAATATATAAATATTAAAGTTAATAAGAGGGTTTAGAAAAATAGCTATTTTCGAAAACCAAACTACACTAAATGCAATGAGGCATCCTTGATTGTATCCTGGAATAACAACAACAACAACAAAAACACTATTAGAAAACTGGTGAAATCCAAATAAAATCTGGAATTTGTTTATTAATAATGTATCAATGTTATTTCTTAGTTTTGATAGATGTGTCATGGTTATACAAGATGTTAACATTAGGGAAAACTGGACGAGGAGTATACGGCTATCTGTATTTCCTTTGCAGCTTTTCTGTAAATCTAAAATTAATCCAAAATAAAGTTTATTAATAAAAAAATTTTTAATTAAAATTTTTAGTCAATTATAATTAAAAGTCAATTATACTTGTAAATACTAGCAACAAATAGGCAGAAAATTATTTTTTGAATTATACTACTTATAAAAGAATACTAAAAATCAAATTCCTAGCAGCAAATAAAACAAAGCTTGTACAGAAAAAATAAAGAACTTCATCGTTAGAGCTACTTAAAAAGATCGAAAACAAAGATATAGTATGTTTATTGATCATAAGACTCGATAGTATAAAGGTATCAGTTCCACCCAAATTGATTTATAGATTCAGAACAATTCAAGTTAAAAACTTCTACAGGTAATTTCTTCCTTGCTCCCTCCCACTCTCCTTCTTCCTGTCCTTCTCCCTTTCTTTTGATTCCTAATATAATATAATTTTATAAAGAAATGCAAAAGATCAAGAACAACTAAGGCATTCTTGAAAAAGGACAAAATGGAAAGATTTGTTCTTCCAAAAGCGATCCCTGGGACACTGGAAAGAATGTGTTTTTTTTAAAAGAAGCAGTTTACTTTTAACAAATAATATGCTACAGAAAATAACTAATATTTATTAAGTGCTTATATGTACCGGGCACTGGTTCTAAGCCTGTTTTATATATATACTCATTGATCCTCACAATGTTTTAAAGATGTAGCTACTGTTATTGCTCCATTTAACATTTTTAGGAAGTAGCAGGCAAAGCCAAGGAATGTCAATGAGAATAAGTCCAAGGCCAAGGCCCACAGTGGAATGAATCCCTCATCCCTAAAGGGCTCTGACTGCCAACCCACTCCAGAGAGATTCAGATACACGCTGAGCTCCCCATCTGAGCTCACCTGCTCTACAAATGCTATCTCCTAAAGTGGACCCAAGGGAACCATTGAGACTTCTTAGGGCTTGCTTCAGGCTAAAATCAGCCCCCAAGCACTCACGAAGTTCAGGAAGTGTGAGGAGGAAGGGGGCAGGTGGGTGGAGGGGATGAGGGTGCAGAGAGAAACTTCCTAGGGCATTAGGATTCCTGCTGGTGCCAAGAATGAACTGGGAATTCCCAGAATATTTCCTTTTGTTTTTTCCTCTTTAGCCTGTGCATTTAACAAAAGCCGGCAAAATTCTGTTTTTGAACATTATGCAAATCAACCCCCCTACCTATGCCTCTTCTGCAAGACCAGGGAGAAACTGAGGAGTGAGCAGAGAAACAGGAGGGCTCCACTGGCCTGGGCAGAGCCTAGAAGGCAGCATGTCATTGTGGCAGGAGTTTGGGGAACTATTACAGTGTCTCCTCATAATAAAGTACAACCTTGGTGGGGAAAACAGCTGAAGCCCACCTCACCCAATTAATGTAACTTAGCTATAAGAATTCTGGAGAAGACTGACAAATTAGGCTTGTTTGTTTCCAGGCACACCTCCTGGCACTTATTAACCCAGGGTTATACCACTCTGGGAGACTAGCTGCTACTACCCAGGACAAAGGAGGAAGGAAGTGACAAACCTTCATTTCAAAGTTCATCCTTAGACTTCATCCTGTACTGAAAAACTGGTTGCCCTTGAAATTAAGGAACAAGGGGAAATGGTATATTCTAAAAAATGTGTGTCCTTTCCTTGCCAAATGACTCCCAAAGGCAATAATAATAATAATAACTATTATTTTGTATTTATTAAGTGCTTACTATGTTCTACATACCTTTTAAGCTTTTCGCTCCCCACTAGATGAGGGAGACACTAGTGTGTCCATTTTGTAGACACAGAAATAGAGGTTAAAATTTGCTCAAAGCCACCCTGTGGAAAGGGAGGGAGGCTAGATTTGAATGTGACTCCAGGGCCCACATTCTTTAGCACCTTATTACACCACCCCTCTAATAGCAGGGATGACAAGAAAGGCAGAAGATCCTAGCCTGGTGTTCTCTACAGTCCTCAGGTTACTCCCCAGGCTTCACTTGAGGCAGAAGTAGGACCCACAGGGTCTTGGGGGTCACAAGGGCCTCCCTCAGGGCAGCTGCGGTCCCATGTTCACTTGTTTTCTGTCTTACCCAGAGACCCTTGGGGCAGGTTCTCTTGGCTACAGTCAGTCTCAGTGTCTCCCTTTTGCATTCACATCCCCACTGGTGGGCTCTGGGACTCCAAAGTAGGGACTCGATGCCCTGCTCTTATGCTGGTTCACAGAAAGTCATGTGCCACATGTGATTCAGGCACATAATGACATCCTTACCTTCCTACCCCTAGGTCTAGCTTCATCATGGACATCCCATGGGGGCAGTTCCAGCTCCTCCACTCAGGCAGGTGCAAGGTACAGAATGGACACTGACAATCATTCTGCATTTGGGATTAGAGAATGCCCCTCAATAAATATCTCTCTCTCTCTCTCTCTCTCTCTCTCTCTCTCTCTCTCTCTCTCTCTCTCTCTCTCTTCTCTCTCTCTCTCTCTCCGCCCCCCGCACACACACACACTCGAGAGCTCCTTATTTCCTGTGGACTACAATGACTTCCTTACCCAACAAAAGAACAAAATCTTTTTAAACCTTAGCCTGTACAATCACCGCCAGCCTATTTCCAGGCACTTGGAAGAATCCCTTTCATTACTACCAGCTCTCTTTCTGCCCTAACAGTGTTTTAAGGCTTTTCTTTTACCACCCTTTTCTCTCCCTGCAGCTTGGATGCATGGTCCTCAGACCCCTGTCGCTCTTTTCTGCTTTGCTCTCCCTTCTTTCATTCTTCCTTCCTTTCATGGTTAAGATTGATCTCTGCCTAGTAGATTTTGTGAAATTTCCTGCTATGATTCTTTCATCTTCAGCCTTCCTCATCTGCAGTATTTTAATAGTAGCACCCTGTGGTAGGACCTGTCCATTTCTCACTCCCCAGACATGGAAAGTTCCTTTCTGATGTGTCAGACCTGCCAAATTTCTGTAAATATTGGTTCATCGATTTATTTACTTCTTTGTTCACTTTACCCTCCCTGGGACCAGACTGTCAAATCCATGAGGACAAGGACCCTTCCTGTCATGTTCAATACTATATCCCTTGTACCCAAGATAGCACCAGCACACAGTTGTGGCTTAGTAAATATCAGCAGAATTGGTTAAAGCCACCAATTGAACATTTTTAAGTTACATCTCAACATAAATGCATTAGCAAGGGAAAATATAATGGAGTGATTAAGAGAGCAGAATGTGAACGCTGTCTCTGACATCCACCAGCTGGATGACCTCAGGCAAGACACTTAGCTCCCCTCTCCCATGTCTTAATTTCCTCATCTGTAAAAATGGGGTTATCAGTAATACCTACCTCAAGGTTATTGGGAAGAGTAAATGAGTCAATATACGTAAAACACTTAGAACTGTGCCTGGCGTGAAGTGAATTTCAGTAAATGTTAGCTATGACCATCATTATTCATTCTACAAACCCAGGGAACATTATTGGCAAAAAGATGGGAAAGACCTAATCCTGGCACATGAGGCAACTGGGCAAGTTGCTATCAGAGAAGCAGAAATGAGGGGCTGTAAGATCCCTGGAATCAGAGCAGCTATCCCTACTCGGGAGGATTGGAAGAGGCCACGCTGGGTCTTGAGGGTTAACTAGGAGATAGTCGTATGAGAGCTGGGAAAAGGCCTTGCACCATGTGACTGAGGTGTGGGAAGGGAGGCCGAAATAAGGCAGGGAGGGTAGCTTAAGACCAGACTGTTCAAGACTAGATACATTATACTAAGTGTACAATTAAAATAAAATAAAAGAAGC
>NW_024352611.1:0-302 GCF_902729225.1 Pteropus medius
CGCCATGGACGCAGGGGCCAAAGCATCCCTGTGTACGCTGTCTGTGGGTGGCCCTGAACCCTGCAAGAGCATACAGAGACGAATGGGACGTAGTTTGTACCTCTAGGAGCTCAAAGTGTCAGTGAGTGCTCCTCCAATTTCGGTACCCCTGTATCCGCAGATGACCGAGCATCGCCCACAGAGCCCCAAGGGCCCGGGAGGGCTGTGCATTTGCCGCAAGTGAGCCTTTTCTCGGAAGTCTGCGATTCTGGCTCAAAATGGACGTCACCAGAGAGCTTTTTGCCAAAGCTACCATATACATA
>NW_024352612.1:0-15220 GCF_902729225.1 Pteropus medius
TTTTCCCTCCCCCGCCCCCCCGAAGAGGACCTCAACTCAGTGCCTAATGGTTGGAGGCCTCCCCCACAGAACTGGTCACTGTGTAGGATTTAAGGACTCAAGGATTAAATCCTGTCTGAACTAGTCCCTTTGCTGTGCCACCGTGAGGTTGTGTGTTGTCCCCAATAGCCGCAGGGCTGGGATCTGCACTGAGGCAGAGGCAGGGGCAGCAGCAGCAGAGGCACATAAGAAACATGGGGAGTCCTCTGCTATCAGGAGAGAGGACCCAGCCCTCCAGCTATGGGCTGCCTAACCTGTCTCCTCTCTCTCTCTGTCTGAAATACCTGCTCTTTAAGGAGTGACCGTCTGATGGGCTCACCTCACTCACTAATCATCCTTCTTCCTCCTTAGACCCATCCTACTGTGGGGAAGAAATCAGCCTAGTCACACCTTCACTCTAAACACACAGAGAGCTTCTACCCAAGACATCCACCAAGGAGCCCTGTAAGGAGGGCCCCACTCCCATACCCTGCTCCCTAAAGACAGCGAATTACCACACTGTCTATCTAGGGTCCTCGGTATACAGACTCCAGGCTCGGTGGGTCCACGGCACAGCTCGGGGACAGCACAGCAGGGGGCAGCACAGCCCACAAGAGGGCTCCCCGGCAAGCAGCAGCTCAGTGCCGGAGGGCCTCCAGGTCCTCATCAGCCTGACAGATAAGAAGCACTAGGGGGAAGGAGGGGCATGGGTTACCTTGTCAGGGGTCAAACATCAAGTAGGTGGACCTGCACTACTCACTCCAAGAACAAACACGAGTAAGAAAATGTTCATTGCACTGGCTAGTTTTTATATAAAGAAACTAACAGGATGATCAGGAAGTGATCAAAACTGGTTCCTGGACTGTGGATGGAGTCAGAGCAAAGGAGCCGAACAAAATAACCTTCCCACGCATTATTTATGAAAAATAAAAACAAAAGTTTATATATACCATATTTTCCTATGATGAATCATAATTTTAATCAACTTTTGCTTTTAAAAATTGCCTTATTTTAACTTGTCTACTTCCAAGACGTATTCCTTGAAACACTGACAGATATAAAACTGCAGACCATAAAAATTAACAAATCTCTTTCTAAATGAAAGGACAAAGCACTTTACGATAGTTATTCCCTCTCCAATAGTTCAAACTGGGGATATTTTCAGAATTAAGTAGTGTATTATGATGCACTGGGGTTTTTAATTAAGCTCAGAAATAGACTACAAATTTCAAAGATTTCCATAGGCTTTCAGGTGTTTCTCTCTTGCCCGTGGAAACAGAAATTCAATTGCTTTTTCCCACGGCCATCAAATAGAAATTCATTTGCCTTAAAAACAGTATAGCTTTATTTTATGTTTTTGAGCTTCTGTCACTTTATTGTTAACCAATAAATGATATCCAAAATTACAGATGTAATTGTAACTTCATCGTACAACACAAAATTATGCTATAGCAAAAGCCTGTCGGAATTTACCAAATACTCATTAATATATTTTTACATTGCCACATGACCGTGTACGCTCAACGGCTAGTAATAAAAGTTATCATTGTTTTAATCAGTACAAAAATCCATATTGCAAATAGTTGTTCCTGTTGAGAAAAATTCACACAGCTTTAAAAATGGATTAAATCCATTTTAATCCTAATCTACAGATAGACTATTAACAGCAAGTATAACTGGTAATGTTTCAACACTGATATCAAACTGATGCAGCAATCATAGCGTACACAATTCAGAATGAAGAAACTTAATAAAAACCCAATGGTAGTGCAAGTCTTCACCTGTTACAACGATTGCTTTAATGCTTGGGAAAAGTGAACACTTAAGCTTTAACACAGGAACAGTGAGGTTCACCATCGTCTCTGTGCTGCTGCAGGTAGAAACGCTTTCATCCAGTGTTTTGAAGCACGTGCACAACCACCACTCAACAGCCACTTCGAGGTTATTAACCAGTCATCTTTTCTCCGACAAAGTCCAAACATACACTCAGTGCAACCTTTCCTTTTCATAATGTCTGCCGGATTCAGTCCTTTAAAGTCAGCGGAAACAAAAGAGCACAAGAGATATTTTCAGATCCAACGTGAGCCTAAGAACAGAAACAAACCCATAGACGCAAAGGCTAATTTGAGGATTGCTAGATGGGAGAGGAGTTGAGGGGTGAAAAAGGGGAAGGGATTATTAAGAAGTATAAATTGGTAATTACAAAAAAAGTCATGGGAACGTTAAGCATAAGATAAGGAATACAATTAATGTACTGTAATAACTATGTACGGTGTCAGACGGGTACTAGATTTATTGAGGTGATCACTTCGTAAGTTACATAAATGTCTAACACGATGGTGTACACTTGAAACTACTCTAATATTGTATCCCAACTATAATTGAAAAATAAAAATATTTTTAAAAATAGCAATGGTATTTTTCACAGAATTAGAACGAATAATCCAAATATGTATATGAAACCATAAAAGACGCTGAATAGCCACAGTAACCTTGAGAAAAAAGAACGAAGTTGGAGGTATCACGCCACCTGATATGAAACTATGCTAAAAGGACGTAGCACTCAAAACAGCACGGTACTGGCATAAAAACAGACACATAGATCAATGGAACAGAATAGGGAGCCCGGGAATAAGCCGCACCTATACAGTCATTTAATCTACGACAAGGGAGGCAAGAAGACACAATAGCGTAAAGACAGTCTATTCAATAAATGGTATAAGAAGTACAAAACTGGACAGATAACATGCAAAAAAATGAAACCGGACCACCTTCTTATTCCATATACAAGAACAGACTCAAAATGGACCGAAGACTTAAATGTAGACCTGAAATCATAAAATCCTAGAAGAAAGCATAGGCAGTAAACTCTGACACTGGTCTTAGTAATATTTTTTCCGATACATCTCTCCCCTTGGGCAAGGGAAACAAAAGAATAAATAAACCAATGGGACTATATCAAACTAAAGCGTTTTTGCACAGTGAAGGAAACCATCAACGAAACAAAGACAACCTACCGAATGGAAGAAGATAGTGGCCAATGATACATCTGATAGAGGGTTAACATCCAAAACTTAGAAAGAACTCATACAACTCAATGCCATCAAAACAAACAAACAAACAAACAAACAAAAAACAAAACCCCCAAAATATTTCATTAATAAATGGGAAGAGGATCTGAAGACATTTCTCCAAAAACGACATGCAGATGGCCAATAGACAGATGAAAAGATGCTCACCATCACTAATCAACAGAGAAATGCAAGTTATCCACAATGAGATATCGCCTCACACCTGTCAGAATGGCCATCATCAATAAATCAATAAACAAGCGTTGGTGAGGATGCGGAGAAAAGGGACCGTCGTTCACTGTTGTTGGGACTGTAAATTAGTGCAGCCACTATGTAAAACACTACAGAGGTTCCTCAAAAAATTAAAAATAGCACTATCTTACGGCCCAGTAATTCCACTTAATATTTGAAAAGCCACCAAATATCCGAAGGATGTCACTTTATAGAAGAAGTGTGTGCCATTCCGTCCTAACAGTGTTGGATTAGGTAGGTGTGTCCAGGCTAAACAATGGGGCCGGACACAGGATGCGTCACCCCAAATGTGTTTAATTTTGTTGCACGTGCTTAAAAAAATCAGAGAGTAACACTGAGCTTAAGGATTTAGATGTAGATTCTCTGGTCATTGAGCACATCCAGGTGAACCAAGCTGCCGAGATGCAGTGCAGAACTTACAGAGCTCTCCCTGCCACATTGACGTGACCCTTATTGACAAAGAGCAGACTGTTCCTAACCCAGAAGAGGAGGCTGCACAGAAAAAAAAGATATCCCCCCCAAAACCGAGGATACAAAAACAGAAACAAAAAACGAAGAAACAAAAAATTCAGCATCAAATAAATGCTAACAAAAGTAAAAAAAGGAAAAGAAAAAAGAAAGAAAAAAGATACATGCACCCCTATGTTCACTGCAGCACTATTTACGACAGCTAAGATAATGCAAGCAACCTAAGTGTCCATCAGTAGACAAATGGATCAAGATGTGGTTCATGTATACAATGGAATTAATAAAAAATGAAATCTCATCATTTGCAACAACATAGATGGACCCGTAGATGGTGTTATGCCATCTGAAACAAGTCAGAGAAAAGCTAATATCATAAGATCTCACTTATATGTGAAATCTAAAGAACAAAATTAAAAAACAAAAACAAAAACAAAAAACAGAAACAGATGCATAGATACAGAGAACGATCTGATGGTTACCAGATGGGAGGGGGCGTTGAGGGATCTGGGTGAAAAAGGTGAGGGGATTTAGAAGTCCAAAATGGCAGTTACGAAATAGTGGCGAGGATGTAAAATACAGCATAGCGAATAGTGTATAATATAGTGATAACTACGTAGAGTGCCCACTGGGTACTAGACTAATGGGGGAATCACTTCGAAAGTTGTATAAATGTCTAACCGCTATGCTGTACACCTGTAACTGACATAAAATAATATTGAATGTCAACTATAATTGGGAAAAAATGTCTCAAAACGTCTAGGCCTGAGAAACCACAACCCCCTCCTCGGGAAGGGAATCGGCATCACCGCCCCCCAACCTCCAGCAGGGCTCTGTACTTTCTCCTTATAAAGGGCGCCCTCTGGTGAGTGTGAGCCCGCAGGACAGCCACAGGACAGCCGCAGGGAGAGGCTCGCCGGGAAGAACTGGGCTTTCGAGAGCTTGCCTCCCTTTGCAGGTCAAAGGGGCCTTTAGCTTAGACCCTGCTGTCAGGCCTCTACCCACATTGGAGTAGCTTTGGACCACCACAGATATTTTTAAACACACACTGCCAGTGTTTGAACGATTCCTAAATAAAGCGAACGTATCACGTATCTTTTAAAGGTGACAAACCCAAGGAGGGGTAGTGCTGACCGGACAGAACGCCCAGGAAAGTTTCCAAAGGAGCCTCCGCCCAAAGGACTTCCCACAGGACGTCTGTGCTCAGGGAGGGCCTTGGGGAGAGGAACGGGGGTTTCATGCAACTCAATGTAAATTTTAAAAAAAAGAGAAAAGAAAAGAAAAATAGTGCATGGCTCAGGGGAAAAAAGACAACTACAATACTGGGTCTGTTTGAAAAGCATCCGGAGGAAAAAGAGTGAATAACAATTGCGTGAGTTGGAGCGGGGAACGTGGCTTTGGGAAGGAAAGCAGCAATCCGGAGATGTCAGGACTTATTGTCAATCCCAGGAAGAGCTAGGCCGGGAGGTCGGGGTGGTCGATTTCAGACCCTGCTTCCCAAACATTTGGGGGACGAAGGAGGGACTGAGGACCACACACTCCATAGCTCCTCCCACGTGCGCACCACAGAGGCCGAGTCACGAATCTACCCTGACGACCCTCCCGGTGGTCACCGCACAAACTGGGGAGATGCGGGGCTGGGGACGCAGAGCCACCCAGACAGGTTCCAGACCCAAGTCGCCGGCGCGCAGTGACGCAACAGGATGCTGGTCTACGCTGCGGCCCACCACCCACCCTGCGAGCAGAAGGAGAATGGGGTCCCATCGGCGCCCGGGAGGACTGGAGCCCACAAACTCGAAGTTGACCAGGGGGAGGCCGGTTGCATCACAGGCGGTTCCAGCCGGTTCCAACCAGCCCCTTGTGGCCGTCTCCGCACCCGCCCCGCACGCTCACCATTTCCAAGTTTCCTGGGTCTCCCTGAGTCCTTCCCACTCTCGCGACCAGTGCAGATCACAGCGCGACACAAGCTGTGGCACAGCCTCCAAAGACCGTTAACAGCTAGAGATCCCAGGCGCCTCTAAAGCGAGAAGGGACGTCCAGGCGCTGTGGCAATTGGCCTGGCCCCTACTTGCCTAGTAGCTGTAGTGGGGAGGCGTGGCTCAGCTAAATCAGCTTCTGTCATTGGGCAGGAATTACTCCCCGCCTAGAATGTTTGCATTTGAACGGAATTGCTAGGGGCCTGGGGCAGACTCTTTAGTCTTCTCGCTGTTTCTTTGGAAGGCGAGGTCACAGGTTTGCACAGGAAATTCCTGATTCAGTTTCCAGATGGAGGAAGTACTGTTGCAGAAAATTCAGACCAGCGAGAAACCAAGCAGCACTGGGAGAGTTGGAAAACTCAGGTTTCTTACACTGGTGGTCCCAGAAAGCTAGTGCTCTGAAGATCTGGGCCCTGTGCTCAGGACAAACTTACTTTTATAGGGCTTAGCTGGGCAGTTACAGTTTTACAGTTGCCATGGGCTGATTGGTTAATTCGTCCTCAGGCACTTACAAAGCCTGGAGTTGCTATGGGCTAAGGGGCCCGGGAATTGCTCTGGGTTTCAGAGTGGGGGTGGGGGGTTGGGGGTGGGGGCGGGTGAGTTGCCATAGGCTACAGGCAGTTACAGGGCTTTGAGATTTTCAAACAGGAATTTAGGCCATACGTCTGTTATCTAGACGGAACAAGCAAAAGGAAAGGATGAATCTTTAGCTACTCTCCAGGTCACCCTACCCTTCGGCCCATGTGGCAAGCATATCTACAGAGGCAGAACAAAGAGCTGTTTACAAAGTTAACCATTTGAGTGAAAAATTTCTCTTCAACAGGTATGCACAGGAAATTCCTGATTTAGTTTCCAGATGGAGGAAGTACAGGCAAGAGGGTGGCTCAAGCCAAGCCACACTGGAAGAAGCGGGTCTTACATCCCGTGAGGGTCAGGGATTGGCGGAAGGCTGCTGGAAGGCTACTCGTGGAACTCCGACTCTAGTTTACAGACTCAGACACTTATTTGTGACCTCGCCATCCCTGATAAAGAGTCTGGCTGCATGGTGCTCTGTCATCCGTGACAGTACTAAGCCTTCCACTCATCCCTGCCCCCACTCCCATTCGCTTGGTCCTTAAGAGGAAGAATCCCAGATCACGTGTCTCTGGTGGGAAGTTGGAATCCCCCACCCCGTGCCTTAGGTGGGATCATGGAATTCTCTCAGACCATCCACAAACTGTGACACGTGTCCATTAAGTTCTCAAGTGTATGCTTTACAGTGGAAGAATATTTGTTTTACATCAGTTTTTGCCTGCGTCTTTTGTCAAATAAATAATAAATTATTGTTTGGGTTTCTGCCTGAATTAAGGACTCCAGATTGTTCTCAGTAAACACTTCTTGCCTCTCACTTTGAAAGACATTTCTATTTTTATGTTAGCTGCCATGCCAGAGGAACCACCTTGCATGACTCAAACTTTGGAATGTTAAAAATGGCAAAATAGCCTTTGGACTGAGCCTAGGGCAACGCTGTGTCCTAAAGAGCTCTTTGCAAAGATGACAAGAAAGCAGTTATTACGACTATGGGTCTGAGGACTACCACAGTGAAAATTAAAAACATTATTTGGAATTAGCTTCACTGGATTACGTTATCTACGCCAATAGAAACGCCTTCCTTCTGCTGAGCTAATCGTTCCCTTTTCCTTTCTCAGAAGAACACATCTCCTTTATCTTCTAATCAGATTATTGTTTGGGTTTCTGCCTGAATTAAGGATTCCAGATTGTTCTCAATAAGCGCTCCTTGCCTCTCACTTTGAAAGACATTTCTATTTTTATGTTAGCACTCTAGAGAACTTTTGAATGTAAATGGCCATAGCATCACTAAGGCAATCGATTCCTATTTTCACTGATACAAGAAAAACAACAAATCACAATGTAAAGGTGGGGTACACCTGGACGCTCCTCCCCCACAGCTTTATGGAGGTATAATTGATTAATAAAATTGTGCATATTTACGATCACCACATGATGATTTGATACACATATACTGTAGTGTATACTTAAAATTTCCAAAGACAGTGGATCAAGGGTTCTCGCCACACACGCGAAAACTACGTGAGTTGACGAATATGTTAATTAACCTGCAACTTCATATGCCTAAGAGATTAAATTGCAACACTCGTATGCATTTATTTATGTGAACAGCTTTATTGAAATAGAATGCACATATGCGATGAGAAAAACAAATGTGATGCACATATGTGATGAGAAATATTTTCAGCTGCCGCTTAGGCACTTTACAGTATAATCACCTTGCTCGCACCCAGAGTCTCAACCTGAGCTAAGGATTTCCACCATAAATTTTAAAAGTTTCTGATTTGTTTTCCCCAGGGGGCACATTTTAGAGCTGAGCCTATGACGAGTGTGTTTCATGTTTTGTCTTGGTGACTGTTCCGTGTGAACTTGAGAAGGATGTGCATCCTCTTGTTGCATGAAGTATTTAATAGAGTACAGTTAAATCCTGTTGTTTCGTGGCTCTGTTGAGTTCAACTCTGTCCTTGGTGATTATCTGCCTGCTGAAATCTATAATTCCTCATAAGGGGCGTTGAAATCTACAGCTATAGTAGCGCATTCATCTGTCTCTCCTTGTGTTCTGTCAGCTCTTGCCTCATGTATTTTGCCCCTGTGTTGCTATGCACGTAAACATGAAGTATTACTATGGCTTCTCGGAGATGGACCCCTTTATCATTACGAATTGTCCCTCTGGAACACCTTTGCATTTCCCCCTTATTATCTAAACACTGATGTGCATCCTCTGGTGTATTAGACACCTTTACCGTAAAGTACTTCAGTTAAAGTATATAAATTTACTTCTTAGTATACTGTGTAATATTTTTAATATCTCTTTCATGACTCAAAGGAGGCCTCTCCATTTAGATTAATTGTAAGAGAACACAAACCTAGCAAGGGAGAAAGACCGGACTGTTATCGCAGAGTGGGGATCCTCTCCCGGTGCGTCGTCCAGGTTCTCGATGTCTCGAACAAAGAATTGAGCAAGACGCTGAAATACAGCAGAAAAGAAAAGCTTTATGAGAAAGGAAAGTACACTTCCAGACCAGAAAGCAGGCCTGAGCAAGAGAAGCGTGGCTCAAGGGCCTGGTAATAGATTCTTTGGGG
This sequence comes from Pteropus medius, assembly GCF_902729225.1. Classification (NCBI taxonomy): domain Eukaryota; kingdom Metazoa; phylum Chordata; class Mammalia; order Chiroptera; family Pteropodidae; genus Pteropus; species Pteropus medius. The sequence continues at coordinate 8,936 of NW_024352612.1, forward strand.
TTTTTATCCCCATTTGCTGTGGATTGTTACTTTTCTGAGAGGGGTGGGCTTCCTTGATTGACAGCTAAGATGGACAGGACTCAGTGATTCATCATTTGCTTTCTTCGCGTGTTCGTTCCCAGAATTCAGTCTGTTATAACGATATTAATGAACTTCTGGGCATATTCCTCATATTATAGTGATGGTATAATAAGGCTCAGGTGAACCGAAGATCGCTGGGGTCTTTATTGTGCAGGTGTGAGTGACCAGCTGAAACTAGTACCCGCTCACTTGTTTCTTTCTATGAGTTACTTTTAGCCCAGAAATGCCTTCTGGCTTGCTTAATGGTGGGCGAAATAGCGTGGGGCCTTTCTAGGATAGGATGACCTCAGTGTCTTTGCAGGCACCACAAACCCCCTAACTAACTTTCCTGCCTAACTCTTTTCTAAGAGCCATGAACCCCCTTATTATTAGTGTGGGTGTATCTGCTTCTGTATCTGCTTCCTGCTGAGGAGGGTCGTTGTCTCTGCCTATTGGGGTTTCACGGAGCTCTTTCCCTGTCTGCCTCAGTCAGGGCGCGGTCTTGGGTTTCCTGCTGAAATGCCGCCTCAGTCCCTAGACAAGGAAAAGAAGTTACAAACTTGTGATTTAAATCATATATCTATTAATTATTGATTTGCCTATGAAGCGAGTAAAGGGAAACAGGCTTGGTTAATGTATGTCTCGAAGAGTAAGAGGACCTTTGGCCTAAAGTCCCCTCCCCTCTTCCACTCTAAGGACCCTGCCTGGCCTAAAGCCATTTCTGCTAACAACGGGTGATGATCCTTATCAATGGCCAGAAGATCTGAGTCACCAGTTTAGGGGCATTTATCGAGATTTGAGGGAGAGGGCCTTTTTCCCAAAGAGAGGAGGGAAGAAAAGACTTAACTAGGTTTACTAAAAAGAGTAAGAACTCTGCAAGAGATGTCCCATTTCATTTCCTTCTAAAAGATGAAGAATTTTACAAGTGACCACTATTCCAACCAAGCCCTTCTTGCTTAGAGACTAAACCCTTATTGTTATTCTGTCAATATCTCCTATTATGCCATGCTGTTTAGGGTCAGCATACCCAGTGAAGAAAAAATAATGAAGATAACGCAGGATTTGGATATAGACGCACGAAACAAACAGGTTCTTGCAGTCCTTTTTGCGGTAAAAGACATGGTTAACAAATGGTAAAGCTCTGGTTTATAAGATGGAAATAAGGACTTTGGCGGAATGCCAAAAATAATGCGCCATATTAAGGAGGCTGGAGGATGTATATATCTTTCCTATGAGCTAAGGATCCTTAGCTCATATGTCACTAGTGAGGACTTGAATTTTCAGCTGTAATGCATTTTAAACACTGTGTGAGGAACCTCTTGGGTGCAGAAGTAAATGGAGCACGGCAAGAAAGTCCTGTATTCCTGCGATTGACAAGAAAGATTCTCTGGAAAAATAAAGATATGCATACGGTTCTCTGGTAGCCTAACCCTGTATGGCCATTTCCTGCTCGAACGAGTTCATTCTTTAGCTGACATGTTTTCTCATAACTGCCTCCCACACCTCAAGGACTCTCCACTCACATCTGTCGATTCATGGCTTGCCTATCAGTTAATGTTCTTCCTTATCTCTGTATCTGTGTAGGAAGAAGAAGACTGTATAAAACTGCCCGTTATGTTACAATCAGGGCTCAGCCTTTGGATAGGAATCCGCTGACCCGGTGCCAGCCTCAGTAAATGCTGCTTCCTGATTATAGCCTCACTGTCCCGTCTCTCCATTCGAGAATCCTACAACATCTCTGGGGGCTCGTCTGGGATGCAGAGATGGCAGTTTTTCGCCTCCCTTGTCTTCGGGGTCCAGCCCCCAGGACGTTGTGAGAAGCAGACTTCACTTGGTGCCAGCAGACCTATTGTCTGTAGGGGAGGATAACTCTTCCAGTGATCTTGGGCAGAATGCCAAAAATAATGTGACATATTAAGGAGACTGAGGGGATATATATCTTTTCTATGATCTAAGGATCCTCAGTGAGGGCATGTCACTATTGATCACTTGGATTTCTAGCTGTAATGCATCTTAAACACTGTATCAGGAACCACTTGCATGTGGAAGTAAATAGAGCATGGCAAGAAAGTCTTGCATTCCTGTGATTAACAGGAAAGATTCTCCGGAAAGATAAAGATATACATTTACTTCATCTTCATTTTTGTTTTTATTAAAATTTTGTGTAAAGACTCTGTTCATGACTTTGGACAGTGTTGCCTGGGACTTGGAACTTCCTATTGATTTGAGCCACAGATATTTGTGCGGTCTTTTTGTGTGTTACATCATTTGACAGGATTTCCTTAAACTTTAAAATTTTTACGTTTTTTATAGTATTTGGCATTTTCATTTTGCTGCTGTGTACACTGAGTGACACAGTGTATCTCTCATTAAACCATGGAGTTTCTTTCGTTTAAAGAAACACCTAAATTCATCTGCACCGTTCTGGCCCATCGGAGTTTATTCTCTGAGGAGGGTGATATCTGTTCAAGGCTACTGTGATTTCCCAATGGGAACACCACAAAGAGCTGTGGATGCTTAGAGCGATTGTCCAAGGAATAATTGAGGTGAGCTGTAGCGAGTATCGTTGTGAGTAATAATCCTAACGGAATATAAAGGACATATAAGAAATTTTCGAAGTCTTCTGTTGCAAGCATGGCTGAGTCTTCTGTGTCAATGATCCACAAGGCCCCATAGCCTGTTTTGCTTTTCAAAGTGTTCATTTCTATATGCTTTTACTTTTAGCCGATAATGTGGAGAAGTAGAAAACAAAAATAATAGGTATGAGTTTTTATAAAGAGCAAAGAATTTAATCTTTTCCATTTTTTATAATGTTAACTTATGTATTGGAAGGGTTTCTTTCAAATGGGCACCACAAGAGTGCTCTTTAGGGGTGATGGCATGTTTTCCATCTTTTAATTGCAGTATTATAATACATTTGTGAAAACTCATAAGTACACCATCTGTATACATATACACATATGAACCACACACTCCCTTACATATGCTAGGAGAACGTTAACCTCTCCTGAACCTTGATTTTTATGTGTTCAACAATTTTTTCCACAACTATTGGAATCCTTTTAGGAAGAATTCAAGGACTGGTGAAGAACGTGGGCCACAACTGGCCTTTCCTTACAATTTTGTTCATTGAGATAATGCCCTCTAGGAGTGCATGGCCCTCATCTCATGCAAGTAACTAGGATTGGAGTGGGAGGGCTCCTAGAATCTTTCCTGGAGTTTAATTCAGGCTCCTTGAATAGAACTCTGGATGCACTGTGGCTCTGAGACATAAAGGTGCGTCCCAAGTGGGATCTGCCTGGGGACGTCCTCAGTCCTGGGCACCAGCATCATTCCTTCCATCACCTCCATGGCCCATTTCTAGCTCTTTGTTTTCAACTCAAGTCCACTTGTGCCTGCTTAGTTGGAAATCCAGACATCCATGCATATCCTGCTCAGGAAAATTTCTCTGAGACAGCAGCAGAAGCTGTGAGCTGGAAAGGCGACAGAAACAGATGTAGAACCTGTATCTTTGGTACATTCTCCTAGTTCACAACATTTCCAGCTGTAGCATATTAATCAGACTAGCTCGTTTACTTATTCACAGAAGACTTTAAATTGACTGGCTTTGAATGGATAAAACAAAGGACTTGAATTTGTTGAGACAGTCATTCCATTATAGTCTCTGTTTGGTCCTCACACCTATTTACCCTTAGAGGCTTCATTAACCTCTTTTTGCATTCAAAAGTCTCTAAAATCTCTAGGGTGGATGGAAGTTGCCCAAGGCATTCTTGTGCAGGAAACTATTCTCAGCCACATCTGCATAGGATTAGAATGATCTCTGCTGACATGTGATGGAGTCTTGGTAAATGGAGGCCCTCCCAAGGCCACTTGAATTATAAGCTTCCCATTTTGCCTTGGATCATGAATGCAGGACACTTCAGACTTCCTAACCAGCTGCTTCCTCAGTGAAGAGATACTGGTACTTACAGAATAGAGCCCCAAAAGGCACCTCTGGTGTACCTCTCCTAGAGAGTAAGAGTGTTCCTCTGTTCTCCTATTGATGCAGTTTGTTCCGGGAGAAGTCAACTTTCCAGACAAGTTGACTACTTTGGGAGTCACTTGGAACCACGTGAATGACCAGGATGTTCATATGTTGTGCCACAACCCCACCTGATGGAGTTTACTGCACAGATGCCGCATTTTGTCCCTAGATCTAACAGGCCATTGTAATGGCCTGCTGAAATGTGAAAGGGTTAAAGAATAATTAAAACCTGAAACTGGACAAAGGAAGTCCATAACTTAGGCCTAGTTTCTGGAACCCCTAACCACACTCTGTTAATCATGAAACTTGTAACAATGAGCTCATACGCTAACTGCCAATTTTAGCCTGTGTAACCCTGCTTGCTTGCGTGGCATGAAAAATAATCAATTGTATATAAGCTGAAAATTACTATTTGGCCATCGCCCATGGGAACATAGGTGGTCACCCATAGGAACATAACATTCTGACACAAGCTTTCTGCTTCTGTACTTCCCGCTTGCACACCTGGCCAGTGGGTTGACAGGTAGTGAATAGGAGAAAGATGGACCTTTGTGTTTAAGACAGAATGAGGAATGGGATTTGGGGCTTAAAAACCTTGTATCTTAGCATTTCGTGCCTGCTCCTTTGCAAGGACAGCCGCCGGCTAATAAACTGTCTCCTGGTTAAGAGCACTCAAGTTGGGTCTGGTTATTCTGGACACAACATTTGGAGGCCCCAGCGAGATCTTCTCGTTGTGGGAAAATTGATCAGTGCACCGGAGCGTTGGACCATTTGCAGTTGGGGAGGCCTCTAGGGCACTTGCCCTAGCCCGCCGCCTGTGGTTTCTCGCTTTGCGGAGCACGATCCTGGGAGTGCTGAGGCAGTTTCTGGTAGGGGGCCCAGGGACCGTGCGGACGTCGGACGCGACAAGTAAGTCGGCGGTCGACTGAGACTGTGACGACAGTTTTCTCAGTCCTGTTCTGGTTTGTTAGTCTGTGTCTGTCTTGTTTTGTTTTGCTTCGTGTGCTTTATTGTGGAACTATGGGACAATCACAGGGCAAACTAACTCCGTTACAGTGCATGCTTAACAACTTTAAAGATTTTCGTCGTAGGGCAAGGGCCTATGGTGCTTCAGTAACCCCTTTTGATTTGCAGCGCTTTTGTCAATTAGATTGGCCGACCTTCGGAGTAGGATGGCCCTCCGAGGGATCATTTAACATGCAGACTGCATTCCGGGTTCGAGGTGTGATTTATGGAAACCCTGGGCATCCTGACCAAATTCCTTATATTGATGTTTGGATTGATGTAGTTTCTGATGCCCCTAAATACTTACAGAATTGCAGTCGTGCACCCGTTACTGTAATGGCAGCCATACCCCAGGGTTTTAAGAAGCCCCCACCGGTGTTGCAGGGACCTCCCTCAGAGGATGACTGGTATCCGCCACCCTATAATGGAAATGGGGGTAGACGTCCTCCTCCGGAGGGACCGGGACCTCCTGTAACCCGGTCTAGGGATCATAGGCCACCTTCCCCTGATTCAACCTCCCTGAAAAGAGCCAGTATCTGTTCAAGCCCCATTGAAGGTGATTCCAGGAGGTGGCGGTGAGCCTACTGTCATCGACTCGCCATTCAGTACTAGTGATTTATATAATTGGAAATTGCAAACGCCATCCTTTTCAGAGAAACCATAAGGACTAACCTCCCTTTTAGAGTCTATTTTCTTTACCCATCAGCCCACTTGGGATGATTGCCAACAGCTCTTACAGGTCTTATTTACTACTGGAGAAAAGGAAAGAATTTTGCGGGAGGAGGCTAGAGGAGTAACAGACCCAAATGGGCAGCCCACAGCAGACTTAACCAGGTTACAGGCTGTGTTTCCGACTCAACGTCCCCAGTGGGATCCAAATACAGATCAAGGTAAGGAGGCTCTCCTAAGGTATCGCCAGTTTCTGCTACAGGGACTCCGGGCTGCTGCACGTAGACCAATAAATCTGTCCAAGGTAAGTGAAGTAATTCAGACTAAGGACGAGTCACCTGCAGCATTCTTGGAAAGACTATTAAAGTCTTACCGCCTATATACACCTATTGACCCGGAGGACCCCAACAATAGAAGAGCCATTAATTTGGCCTTTATTAGCCAGTCGGCCCCTGACATTAGAAAGAAGTTACAGAGATTGGAAGGTTTTGAGGGAGAAAATTTATCCAAATTATTAGAAATAGCTC
>NW_024352613.1:0-408 GCF_902729225.1 Pteropus medius
TATACCTATTCCTAAAATAAAGCTTAATCAAACCCTAACGGTAACCCCAACCGAAACCTAACCCTAATCCTAACCCTAACCCTAAACCTAATCTTAACTCTTACCTCTTGCCTTAAAACTAACCCTAAACCTAACCATGATCCTAACCCTAAGCTTACCCTAACCCTAACACTAACCCTATCCATAAAGCTAACACTAATACCTTACACGAAACCTAACCCTAACCCTACATTAAAGGTAAAACAAACCCTAATCTAACCCTAATCTTAAATTAACCCTAACCCTGATTCTAATCCTAATAGTAAAGCTAAACCTAACCCTAATTCTAAGCCTAACCCTAATACTAACCCTAAATCTGAATCTACCCTAAACTAAAGCTAAAACTCACCCTAATTCTAACCCTAACCT